>NC_041380.1:504154027-504182839 GCF_002162155.2 Triticum dicoccoides
CCACGTGGCAGGCAGGGGGTGGCTGGCGGCGGCGGAGCGGACGCGTTCGGCCGGGGCGGACGTGTCCGGCCGGCGCGGATCTGGGATTTTTTTAGGATTAGGGGGGAGAGGATCCGCGAATTTGGAATGGGGGTGTATATATAGGCATAGGGGGAGCTAGGAGAGTCCAAATGAGGTGCGGTTTTCAGCCATGCGATCGTCATCGAACGCTCTAGGTGATGGAGCAGAGTTAGGTGGGTTTGGGGCCAAAATGGAGGGGTGTTGGGCTGCAACACACACGAGGCCTTTTCGGTCCCTCGGTTAACCGTTGGAGTATCAAACGAAGTCCAAATGATACGAAACTTGACAGGCGGACTACCGGCGGTAAACCAAGGCCGCTTGGCAAGTCTCGGTCCAATCCGGAAATGTTTAATCCCCACACATGAAAGAAAGGTAGAATTGACCACCGGAGGAGAACGAAGCGCCGGAATGCAAAACGGACAACGGGGAAAATGCTCAGATGCATGAGACGAACACGTATGCAAATGCAATGCACATGATGACATGATATGAGATGCATGACAACGATAACAACACACGGAGACAAAGACCCGAACCCGAGAAAATAAATTAACTTAAAGCCAAAAACGGCAAGAGTTGGATTACAATATTGGGAAAGTCATATCCGGGGTGTTACATAATGACATAGCAGTTTTATTAACAGCAGGATGACATTTTTATTAACAATAGGATGGCATTTTATTATTGAGGGGATGGCATTTTTTTATTATAGATAGGATGGCATTTTTTAATGTTTGAGAGGATGTCATTTTATTATAGAGGATGGCATTTTTATTATTGAGAGATGGCATTTATATTTTTGAGAGATGGCATTTTTATATCTCATGGCATGGCATTTTTATTACCAATAGGATGGTATTTTTATCAATAACAGGCGCTAATTTTTATTATTGAGAAGATGGCATTTTTATTATTTGAGAGATGGCATTTTTATTTTTAATGACATGGCAGTTTCAATAACAGTAGGGTGGCATTTTTATTAACAATAGGATGGCATTTTTATTATTGAGAGGATGACATTTTTAATTATAGATAGGATGACATTTTTTAATGTTTGAGAGGATGACATTTTAATGTTTGAGGGGATGATATATTTTTTTATAAACAGGATGACATTTTTTAATGTTTGAGAGGATGTCATTTTTATTTTTAGTGGCATGACAGTTTCTTTTTGGAGATAAATTTTTTTATCTAGAGGATGGCAGTTTTACAATGTAGCACAGCAAAAAACAATTAGAGCATGGTATTTACTCTTTCTCATTCTCAATTTATAAAGTTCCTTTCCGTTCGCCTTAGGCAAAGCAAGTTTCAACGACTGAAAAAAGCATATTGAATGTCATGTTGGTCATACAGGTATATGTTTTGATATGAAGAACCTTGATAATGAATGTCAACTATGTCATAGTGCTGCATCCCTCGTGAAGGGGTTTCATCGCTTCTTCTTTGAGCTTTTGGAAAATGTCAAACCCACCTGATACATCTTCTTTATTTTTAGATTTCTTGAGCATGTCATCCATAAGAGCTCCCGGCATATCATACACAAATTGATTAATTAGCTCAAAATCATGAGAGTCGTCAGACTCATAACCATCATCATTGGCAGTACCATTGCTTCCATTGACGTCCCATGATTCCCAATGATAGATCCACCTAGTAGAGGTCCTGAGCATACATGTGATATTTATGTGACTCCATTATCGCAATCTTTGCATGTGCACAAAATATCTTTGGCCCCGTTGTTGTGAGCAAGTGTGAATTGGATAAATTGATTCATACCAGCCATGTATGGTGGCGTCAGCTTCGTTCCATCAGTAATCCATCTACTATCCATTGCCTGCATAATATCAAAAGTAAATATAACCAGCTCTGTGATCAGGTTTAGAAAACCATGAGGCACCGAACACGACGATGGCTCCATTCCGGGTGGTAATACACAGGTATAGGATTTCCTGTAATGATGTGAAACTGTATATTCAGATAAATAACTTAGTGAGGGGACCTAAAATTTTGCTATGATGTTTTTTTAGTAAAGAGATCTAACCTGAAATTACCCCTATTCCACTCCGCTGCAGTCACGCGTGACTTGTCCCTGCAACAGGGGCGCGTGTCCTTGTCGTACCGTCGGAGTAACATTCGCCTCGCTGTGTCGGCCTCTCGACTCGCCGGGAATGTGGTATGAGAGGAGGGGCCTAACCCGACGTTCCCAATTCCCTTTGTTAGGAGGGAACCGGATGATTCCGATTCAAAGTTCCCGCTATTATGGAAAGAGATCCTGCTAAATGAGTCATCTAAAAAACAAATACTTGTTATTTCTCTATTTATGTTTACAAAAAAAAGGACCCCCAACATTTATTGTGACACTGAGACTCGTCGCAGAATATGCACATGCGACAGCCGAATACTTCGCTGAAAATCATGTGACGCCCTCGATTCAATCATACACTAATCATACACGCAAATGTGTACGATCAAGATTAAGGACTCACGGGAAGATATCACAACACAACTCTAGACACAAATTAAAATAATACAGGCTATATATTACAAGCCAGGGGCCTCGAGGGCTCGAATACATAAGCTCGAATACACAAGAATCAGCGGAAGCAACAATATCTCAGTACAGACATAAGTTAGACAAGTATGCCTTAAGAAGGCTAGCACAAAAGCAACAACGATCGAAAAGGCAAGGCCTCTTGCCTGGGAGCCTCCTAACTACTCCAGGTCGTCGGCGGCCGTCACGTAGTAGTAGGCACCCTCGGGGTAGTAGTAGTCACCAGTGGCGTCGTCTGGCTCCTAGGGTCCGTCATCTGGTCGCAACAATCGGGTATGGGAGAAAAAGAGGTAGCAAAGCAACCGTGAGTACTCATCCAAAGTACTCGCAAGACTTACATCAGATCTAAACTAAGTATGAATCTGTATCAAAGGAAATGGGCTGCATCTATGGACTAAACTGCAGAATGCCAGAAGAGAAGGGGAAAGCCTAGCCTATCGAAGACTAGCATCTTCTGGAACCCACCATCTTGTAGCAATAGGAGGGAGTAGAGTAGCATAAGGTAAAGTAGTAGAAGTGTTATCAATCTCGGCCAGAGATCCTTTCTCGACTCCGTGCGAGAAAACAATCCCAGAGCCATACTATCCATTTCTCATCACAAGTATCCAGTTCTAGTTGTATCGATCGAGATACAACTCCAAGTGTCCGTTACCATAGGACAGGCTATCGATAGATGTTTTCTTCCCTGCAGGGGTGCACCAACTTACCCACCACGCTCGATTAACTCCAGCCGGACACACTTTCCTGGGTCATGCCCGGTCTCGGCCAAACAATACGCCGCAACCTGACCTAGGCTTAATAGAGAGGCCAGCATGCCGGACTAAATCTATGCCCCCAGGGGTCATGGGCCATCGCCCCGGGAACTCCTGCACGTTGCGTGGGCGGCCGGTGAGCAGACCTAGCTACCTCCTTCGAAAAGGCAGGTGCTTACGCAGTCCAACCCGGCGCGCGCCGCTCAGTCGCTGACGTCTATTAAGCTTCAACTGATGTATACGACGCAGAACGCCCATACTATGCCCACGTGATGGTTAGTGCTATCAGGCCAGAGGCCCCTCGGATCAAATATCCAAACCGTAGTGGATTAGGAGCACACGGTAACGAGCAGAGACGCACGATCGATGTGACCCCGTCGCCCCGTCTCGAGTACTTGCGGCAAGGGCTAAGAATGCCCGGCCACACCTTGTAAGTATCTCGCGGGCACCTTCCAGGTCAACCCGACTCCACATCACTCGCTATTAAGCTCACGCGGGTACCCCTCAGGGCCGACCCGTCTTTAGTAACATGGCTCAGTGCAAATTCATAGTAACCATAGTAACTGTGTGTCTAACACCAAGGGGAAAACCCGAGGAATCACCCCCGGTGAATCCCACTCGATGTTATCATCAAGGTGAACGTAAGAGGATCCACCCTCGAGGTTCACATTTGATGGGTTGCATGATAGAGCCGTAACGGAAGTGGTTAAGGAGGAAATCACCCTCGATGACCTCGACCGTATCGCTACACTACGGATATCTCATCAGGAGTGATGTAAGAGGTTCCACCCTCGGCACTCGATGGTAACTCTGCAGAGTCATACAACTAGGGGGGTGATGTGCGGTGTCGGGGCCTGGACATCGATCACGTTGATCAAGTCATCGAACATAAAGCGAGGCAACTGGGACAAGGTGGGGGTCACTGATGGATCACTAACCAACCTATACTAAGCAGTTTAGGATAAGCAGGTAAGGTATGAAAGTACGTAACATCAACAGGCTATGCATCAGAGTAGGATCATACATAAAGCAGTAGCAGTTCTAATGCAAGCATGAGAGGAAAGAAATAGGCGATATCGGAATGCTCAAGGGGGGTTTTCTTGCCTGGAAGCTCCGCTGAAAGGGAAGAAGGGTCGTCGATGATGTCAGGACCCCGATTCGAAGTCACATCGATCTAGCCGGTAACACCTCATATCACTTTGCGGCATCACGCACGGTATTCCCACGGGTGTCGCCTTACCATGGCCCGGGACCGTTTGCGCCTTTTGGCTCACGTATATGATAGTGTCGCTAGCATCCATATGACAGAGAACCTGGGCCGACATGGCTAGTCGTGAACCCAAAGCGGCACCAACCTATGGGGACAGGCATACATGAATCACATCGAGCATGTCGGTCAGCAGCGTGTGAATCCGGGCTGTAGCACTGGGCTAACAGGACTCCGGGAACCCGGGCTGTAGCAGGCTAGGCAGGACTCCGGATGTCACCGCGTGACATTTCCCCGAAGGAACAGACACAGGAACGAAGTGAAACACATGCCGGCCAGTCAAGTGCCCTGAGCAGTAGTGCTGGGCTAGCAGGACTCCGGTGAACCGGGCTGTAGCGGACTACTATGGCTCATGGAAGCACTAGACTACATTTCCCCATAAGAGAGGCTACCAAGGATAAACAACTAGATTGTCGGATCCCACACATACCAAGCATTTCAATCATACACACAATATGCTCGATATGTGTAAATACAACATGGCATCACAACATAACTCTACGACTCAAGTATTTATTCATTAGGCTCCGAGGAGCGAGATATTACAAACATGGGTCTCATGACCCAACATACAGAGCATACAAGCAACAAGCACATACGGAAGCTTAACTTGTCTGAGTACAGACAACTACAAATGAAGAAGGCTAAGAAGCCTGACTATCTACAAGACCCTCCCAAGGGTACAAGATCGTAGCTGAGGTAACGAGCTAAACATCGAAGTCCACGTGGAACTACTAGCGAGACTAAAGTCTCTCTGCAAAACATAAATTAAGCAAACATGAGTACAAATGTACCCAACAAGACTTACATCAGAACTAACTACATATGCATCGGTATCATCAAAGGGGTGGTGGAGTTTAACTGCAGCAAGCCAGCTTTGACTAAGTGGCTATCATAAACTATGACTGCAAGTAACTCTTTGAGGTGGCGCACACGAGTCCACATATTCACCATATCAATACACCACTATGGATCCGCTCTGGTTCCGTCTCCCTACGAGAACACCATCCATAACACTCATGCTTATCTTGCGAGTTTTAGATTATCCCCTTTCACTTGTCTATGAACTATGCAAGGGGTCCAAGTTTCCATATCCGAGGAATCCGGATATTCGAATAGATAATGATAACCCTGCAGGGGTGTACTTCTTCACACGCGCTCTCGCCACTTACCACCATGTACACATCGTGTATCTCGGCAACCTTCAAGCGGAAGCCTGGTGAGGGAGTCGACCACGACCTGACTAATCACACAAGTCTCTCATCCAGGTTTATCGCCTATTTGGGTTCCATCCGCAAAGAGATCTGGCCGGGGTGTCGCTCACGGCCCCAAACGATGTGAGCAGGGTCCCCAAGCCCACCATCCGGGTGCCACTTGGTACACCGTGCCACTGTGCCTAGTCTGTCCCAAGCCCACTTGTACCGGGTGCCACTTGGTAGACTACTAACACTACCTACAAACACCAGAAACTAGTTGCAACTCCTGGACAGAGATCGAGTTGATTAATAAGTCGAGAGAGCTTGGAGCGTCCGGAGCCCAATGTGTGGTAGTAACTGTTCATGGATCACAAAAACAGAACTCGGTTCCTGAGGACGGCTGCAATGAGACAATCCACCATGTACTCCTACATGGCCTCTCACCACTACCTTTACCAAATCGTGTTCACACGCTTAGCTCTCAACAGTAGGACATGTTCACCACATTCCAATTCATCCCCGATGAATCGGACCTGACTCAACTCTAAGAAGTAGCAGGCATGACAAACAATCATGAATGAGTAGGCACATCAGGGCTCAAACAATTCCTACTCATGCTAGTGGGTTTCATCTATTTACTATGGCAATGACAGGTCATGCAGAGGAAAGCGGTTCAACTACCGCAGCATGTAACAGTTGAATCGCTGTTGTCCTAATGCAGTAAAAGAGAGCAAGAGCGAGAGAGTGGGATTGTATCGGAATGAACAAGGGGGTTTTGCTTGCCTGGCACTTCTGAAGATAGTATAGTTCTTCATCGGTGTCATCGATCTCATTATCGGAACGTCGTCTACCGAGAGGGGACAAATACCGACAACAAGGAAGAACACAATCAATGCAATGCACAATATGATGCATGATCATGGCATGGCAATATGCTGTTATTTGGGCTAATGCAATAGAAAGTCATTTTAATTGAAGTGGAATTCAAACTACATCAAATTCCAACTCCAAACCTATTATGAAATTTGCCCTAATCATGTTTCATCCTAAACAGTGAGGTTAACTTGCTCAAACATGCATGAAAATTCCATGAACAGATTCTTTGGATTTTTCTGATCATTTTTCATATATAACTTATTTCATTTGAAGTTACGGTTTAATTTCTATGATTTTTAGAAGTTCTAAACATTTTCTGGAATTTCCAAAACATTTAGAATTAGAAATAATCCAGGAAAATGATTACTGCATCATCAATGTGTCATGCTGACATCAGCTAGTCAACAGCGTTAGCCCAGGTCAAACCTGACGGCTGGGGCCTACATGTTAGTGTCTTAGGGCTGGTTTGGGTGGATGACACGTGGGACCGGTCAACTCTGACTCGGCCATAGTCAAACCGACGCGTGGGCCTTCTGTGGTAGCTTAATTTAACCAGGGGTTAAATCTGTGGTTAAATAAAAGGTGGGGCTGGGCTGTCAGTGAAACATGCGCTAAATAACTGCCTCATTAGTGGCTAATGATGATGCCACGTCATCATCGCTGGAGTCGGGCCGGCGGCGACCAACGGAGCGGCGGAGACGCGTCGGGTTCGTGCTACAGGGCATAGTTTAGGGCACGATTGGGTTCTACGGCGAGCTGGGACTCGTGCGCATCCAGCGGTTGTGGTGGCTGGCGCTAGTGCGAGCTGTAGCGGCAGCGGCGGCGAGTTGGGCGGCGACCGGAGTTCGGTGGTGCATGGGCGCGGTGTCAGAGCAAGCGGGCGATCAAAGCGAGCAGCGGAGCAGCAACTACGGTGTTCCAGGAGCACGAAGAACAGCTACGCGGTCGAGGAAGGCTCCGCAGCAGCAGGTCTAGCGGCCATGGCGGACGGCGAGCTTCGGCCATGGCGGAATCGGTGCTAGAGGACGCGCTAGAGGAAGGGGACAGGGGGGAAATGGAGAGGAGCTCACGGTGCATCAGACGGGAAGCTCGGCGGGCTCGGGGAAGTCGTGACGGCGACGAATCCGTCGATGGAGTCCGGCAGCCGTGCTCGGAGAAGAATGATCGATGGTGACGTTATGGTGCTTCCGGGCTCGTGTGCTTCGGCGTGGAGGAGTTTCGTGTCGTAGCGGAGCTCGTGGACCAAGAGGAGGGGCGAGGGGAGCGCCGTGGCCATGGTGGTTCTCGTCGGCGGCGGCGGGCGCGTTCGGTGAGGAGAACAGAGGAGGGGGAGAGCGTTTGGGAGAGAGAGAGGGAGAGCCAGACGGCTCTGGGGGTCGTGTGGCGTCATCTAGATGCGTCGAGGAGGAGCCAGGCAGGCAGGGAGGGAGAAGGTGGCCGCGCGTGTGCCGGTGCACGGTGGCCACACGCCTCGCGTCCTTCTGGCGCGAGGTGGGAGACGGTGGCGGCTCGGGGTGGGCTGGGCCAGGTAAGTGGGCCACCAGGTGGCTGCGCAGGTAACCTCAGGTGGGTTCTCTCTCTCTCTCTCTCTCTCTCTCTCTCTCTCTCTCTCTCTCTCTTTCTAATTCTTTTCTGTTTTTTTCTATTTCTTCTGTAGTGTCAGGGCTTTATTTAAAATACTTAGGCACACTCAAAAATCATGAAACTTTCTCAAGCCCACTGTTTGGAATATATCCAACAGTAAACATTTAAGTTTATGATTATTTGGACATTTAAAATATTTTATAGCATTTAAATGTCCAAATGCAAATAGAGTATGATTTAATTCAGGGCCCAAATAGGTCATGGAAAAATGTGCATCACCTCTAGTTACTGTTTACAGCATTTTCCATAAATGATGAACATTTTTGAAAGCCATTTGGATTTACTGAAAATATTTTAGGTGAGCCTAGTGAATTCCTTTGATGCTAGGGTTTAAACAATCCCTATTTCAAGTTCATTTGAAACTTAAACATGATGACACTCATGAGGCTAGCCTAGTGCATTGTCAGAAGCTAGGGATGTGACAACTCACCCCCACTAAAACAAGAATCTCGTCCCGAGATTCAAGCGTAGGTTAAGATGGAAGGGGGAACGCAAACTAACACAATCTTCACGATCCAGGTTGTGCCTCATAAGAACGTTGATTCGATCACGATCTTGTCTCGACGTCATGCTCTGAGAACTTCATCCCACACGACGATGACAGAAAGAAATTCTACGGAACTGATCTCCTCAAAGATCGAGCAACTGACGATCAGCTCATGAAATGAAACATAACATCTCTTGAGCTGAGACACGATACACACATCAAGAATGATGGAAATGAGCATATGACAAGGTTTAAATAAAGTAGCGAAATTTCCACAGTTAGGAGGGTGGTGAACGGTGTCAACATAGTAAGGAGTTGGTTGCCCTTCGGAACAAACGGGGGACCTTTGGGAAGATGACTGGTAGAATTATTCCCTTATGTGGCAAAAAGAATTACTTTTGATTCAGAAATCATTGAGACTCTTTATACCAGCCTAAGGCAATCACAATCGATTATTTGATGGAGTTCAAAAGAGTGGCATACTCAAACTAGAGTGGATGGTGTGGACTACCTTGTTGAAGACAACGCAATGGATGATTTTGCTTATCATCGGAAATGGATGGGACCCATGGTAGGACCACTTCTGAAGATGATCATGAACAACAATTGCTAAGAAGGGCAGTCCAAGGGAGATCGGCACAAGGCGGTGCAAGCTGGGAACGAGATGCAAATGTCGGGAATGTTCCAACCATCATATCTGCCTGAGATTCAGATCTGGTTGGTGTCAGGACATTCCAGACTCTTCAAGTCTAGAAAGAGAAATGAAAGCTCGCAGCACAAATCGACGAGATGACGTTGCGAGATTCTCGGGAAATGAACTACGATAGCAGGCTCCAAAACATGAGCTGGTTCTGCTACAAACCTGTGAACATGCTGTCCAAGACAGGAATGACCACATAGTAGTCTTATAATAAAACACTATTGAGTTCTGGTTAGGATCTATCATCAAGGATTTTGAAGTCTTTACGTGCGCTAGACTTCTTTTCCTTGAACAAGTCAATCAGTGGCCTGGGTGCTAGGAATTCATATGGAACGAAGATGATCAGTCTAACATACCACAAAATACTTTGCACGTGCATGGCTGACTTGGGATGATTCTAGAGGAAGCAAAAACAGGCTTTCTCGAATTCACGACGACAACTTGCATCGATGCACGTGAATTAGAGAAAGTCACTCCTTTCATCCAAACATATGCTTCATGAACGGAACATGAAGGCATTGTTTACAAAGTTTCCAACACTAACTTATGTTCAACATGAATCATGGACAAGAGGAAAATGTTGTCAGTGGGCTTAACAACAATTCACCCAGGTTTCCATATAAATGGAATTCCACAATTATGTGAACTACGTGATAGCATTGGTCAGACCCAAAAGATGTAATGGTGTAAGCTCGAGGGACCATCCACGAGTAAGACAACATTACAAACATCGTTGGTTCTGATTTGACTTGACAATAACCCATACTCAAATCAAAGTTTTGACAAGGCAATAGATCCAACAACTGATCACGAGGACCAATCGATGGAGATATCATCTTTCTTCAACACACACACACACACAAAGATATCCCTTAGTGATGAACCAAGTCGGACAAGCTTCCATCTTCCAACTCTCCAAGTTGTCGTTTGGCTTAACCAACTAGCTCAGGGGTATGCAACACAGATTCTTGGAGAAAGAGTGGTTTATTGGAAAACTAACTTGATCACGAATTCAACATATCGGTCAGGGGACAACCTGGTGGTACTTCCAAGAAGATATTTGGAAAATCACGATCCATCGACAACGTTTTTAAGATCGAGAACAATCTTTCTTTTCAGGGCAAGACAATGTGATCAGGAGAGTGATGGATTACACAATCCTAACTCATTGATCGAAGGGTGCACCAGAAATATGGACTAGGAAGCACGATCAATCTTAGAATGATAAAACAATAACCAACACGCTAAGAATGAGTTTATTGTCCATTAACTACCAAGCAACGGGGTTGCTAGGAGTATTGATTTCACACATCACAGTTTACTTGTCGGCATTCCGGTTACAACAACATGGAACCGAGGAATGAATAATGATGGCGAGAAGTATCACTGTATCAAGAGTTCATAGAAGTTTGTGCAATTCGTATGATATTCCTGACATAAAGAGGGCAATACTTCAGGGTAGAACATAATCAAAATCTGGATTGGCATTTTGATCTGCGGAATACAACTGCTTTGACCCAATCCTAGATATGGATGAGGTACTGGAGTTTGTTTCTCCTAGTCATTCTGAAATAGAATGGTTCGACGGACCACAAGAATAATAAGCATCGATAACACGAATGCACAACTACTCCTGACTATCAATTGATGGACGAGGGTCAGAATACAACTAAAGAGGGACAACTCAAAGGAACATACAATTTTCTGAGTTATGGATGCATGGATTAGCATGTTATTTCTTCTGGATAACCCATGCAGAAAGGTTGAACTGGCAGAGTCACAATATAGGAGAGCTCAGCAAGAGCACTCTTATTGTGATGTTTTGGTTCAATAGAACTTCTGCCATATTGGCTCATGGTATTGGAATAACGATATACCACGGACCTCGAGGACTATCACAAGGTTACTAATATCTTAAGGGAACTAGCAAATACTAACAACACGAAGTAGGGTGAATCTTGGGTTCAAAACCCAGGAGTACAATACCTACTAACTAAATGGCATCATTAGATGCTTCCGAGAATGGTGGCCAGAATCATCACACTGGGGATACGAAAGCATTGCTAAATTCTCGAGGACACCTAGGGTCATAATACTATCCAATTAGTGTGCTCAATCTGGCCCAAAAATACAACGGGAATATGGAGGAAAGATTTGCAAGTGCATCAGACTATTTAGAAACCTAGGATGACTCGGACAGCATAACAGCTGTAAATGCTCAAAAATATTTGAGACATCCTGCAAAATAGTGGCATGACCACTCAACATCACAATATCAATGTACTGAGACCAACTATGAACATACAGAAGTAATAGTAACCAAACTGAGACTTGAATCCATCAATCCTACAAGTCTACGGATTAGTAACACGTGATCCTGATAGAAAGATGAGAAGCCTAGTTCTTAATCCCGTAGAGGAGAAGAGGGTAACTCAGATCAGAGGGCATGAGGTATAAGGAGTAAAAAGAGCCTTACGTTCCCATCCACAATCAATTCCCTTACATAACTAAAGCATTTCTAGACACGACTTCGACCAGTTTGGCTTGGTAATCCTACAGGCAGTCAGGCTCCGATACCAAAACTGTCAGAACCCCGATTCGAAGTCACATCGATCTAGCCGGTAACACCTCATATCACTTTGCAGCCTCACGCACGGTATTCCCATGGGTGTCGCCTTACCATGGCCCGCGACCGTTTGCGCCTTTTGGCTCACGTATATGATAGTGTCGCTAGCATCCATTTGACAGAGAACCCGGGCCGACATGGCTAGTCGTGAACCCAAAGCAGCACCAACCTATGGGGACAGGCATACATGAATCACATCGAGCATGTCGGTCAGCAGCATGTGAATCCGGGCTGTAGCACTGGGCTAACAGGACTCCGGGAACCCAGGCTGTAGTAGGCTAGGCAGGACTCAGGATGTCACTGCGTGACATTTCCCCGAAGGAACAGACACAGGAACAAAGTGAAACACATGCTGGCTAGTCAAGTGCCCTGAGCAGTAGTGCTGGGCTAGCAGGACTCCGGTGAACCGAGCTGTAGTGGACTACTATGGCTCATGGAAGCTCTAGACTACATTTCCCCATAAGAGAGGCTGCCAAGGATAAACAACTAGATTGTCGGATCCCACACATACCAAGCATTTCAATCATACACACAATATGCTCGATATGTGTAAATACAACATGGCATCACAACATAACTCTACGACTCAAGTATTTATTCATTAGGCTCCGAGGAGCGAGATATTACAAACATGGGTCTCATGACCAACATATAGAGCATACAAGCAAAAAGCGCATACGGAAGCTTAACTTGTCTGAGTACAGACAACTACAAAAGAAGAAGGCTGAGAAGTCTGACTATCTACAAGACCCTCCCAAGGGTACAAGATCGTAGCTGAGGTAACGAGCTAAACGTCGAAGTCCATGTGGAACTACTAGCGAGACTGAAGTCTCTCTGCAAAACATAAATTAAGCAAACGTGAGTACAAATGTACCCAACAAGACTTACATCAGAACTAACTACATATGCATCAGTATCATCAAAGGGGTGGTGGAGTTTAACTGCAGCAAGCCAGCTTTGACTCAGTGGCTATCCTAAACTATGACTGCAAGTAACTCTTTGAGGTGGCGCACACGAGTCCACATATTCACCATATCAATACACCACTATGGATCTGCTCCGGTCCCGTCTCCCTACGAGAACGCCATCCATCACAGTCACGCTTATCTTGCGAGTTTTAGAGTATCCCCTTTCACTTGTCTATGAACTATGCAAGGGGTCCAAGTTTCCATATCCGAGGAACTCGGCTGTTCGAATAGATAATGATAACCCTGCAGGGGTGTACTTCTTCACACACGCTCTCGCCACTTACCACCATGTACACGTCGTGTATCTCGGCAACCTTCAAGCGGAAGCCTGGTGAGGGAGTCGGCCACGACCTGACTAATCACACAAGTCTCTCGTCCAGATTTATCGCCTATTCGGGTTCCATCCGCAAGGAGATCCGGCCGGGGTGTCGCTCACGGCCCCAAACGATGTGAGCAGGGTTCCCAAGCCCACCATCCGGGTGCCACTTGGTACACCGTGCCACTGTGCCTAGTCTGTCCCAAGCCCACTTGTACCGGGTGCCACTTGGTAGACTACTAACACTACCTACAAACACCAAAAACTAGTTGCAACTCCTGGACAGAGATCGAGTTGATTAATAAGTCGAGAGAGCTTGGAGCGCCCGGAGCCCAATGTGTGGTAGTAACTGTTCATGGATCACAAACACAGAACTCAGTTCCTGAGGACAGATGCAATGAGACAACCCACCATGTACTCCTACATGGCCTCTCACCACTACCTTTACCAAATCGTGTTCACACACTTAGCTCTCAACAGTAGGACATGTTCACCACATTCCAATTCATCCCCGATGAATCGGACCTGACTCAAGTCTAAGCAGTAGCAGGCATGACAAACAATCATGAATGAGTAGGCACATCAAGGCTCAAACAATTCCTACTCATGCTAGTGGGTTTCATCTATTTACTATGGCAATGACAGGTCATGCAGAGGAAAGGGGTTCAACTACCGCAGCATGTAACAGTTGAATCGCTGTTGTCCTAATGCAGTAAAAGAGAGCAGGAGCGAGAGAGTGGGATTGTATTGGAATGAACAAGGGGGTTTTGCTTGCCTGGCACTTCTAAAGATAGTATAGTTCTTCATCGGTGTCATCGATCTCATTATCCGAACGTCGTCTACCGAGAGGGGACAAATACCGGCAACAAGGAAGAACACAATCAATGCAATGCACAATATGATGCATGATCATGGCATGGCAATATGCTGTGATTTGGGCTAATGCAACAGAAAGTCATTTTAATTGAAGTGGAATTCAAACTACATCAAATTCCAACTCCAAACCTATTATGAAATTTTCCCTAATCATGTTTCATCCTAAACAGTGAGGTTAACTTGCTCAAACATGCATGAAATTCCATGAACAGATTCTTTGGATTTTTCTGATCATTTTTCATATATAACTTATTTCATTTGGAGTTACGGTTTAATTTCTATGATTTTTAGAAGTTCTAAATATTTTCTGGAATTTCCAAAACATTTAGAATTAGAAATAATCCAGGAAAATGATTACTGAGTCATCAATGCGTCATGCTGACATCAGCTAGTCAACAGTGTCAGCCCAGGTCAAACCTGACGGCTGGGTCCTACATGTCAGTGTCTCTGGGCTGGTTTGGGTGGATGACACGTGGGACCAGTCAACGCTGACTCGGCCATAGTCAAACCGACGCAGGGCCTTCTGTGGTTAGCTTAATTTAACCAGAGGTTAAATCTCTGGTTAAATAAAAGGTGGGTCTGGGCTGTCAGTGAAACATGCGCTAAATAACTGCCTCATTAGTGGCTAATGATGATGCCACATCATCATCGCCGGAGTCGGGCCTGTTGGGGATCGTAGCAGAAATTTAAAATTTTCTACGCATCACCAAGATCAATCTATGGAGTAATCTAGCAACGAGGGGAAGGAGAGTGCATCTACATACCCTTGTAGATCGCTAAGCGGAAGCGTTCAAGTGAACGGGGTTGATGGAGTCGTACTCGTCGTGATCCAAATCACCGATGATCCTAGCGCTGAACAGACGGCACCTCCGCGTTCAACACACGTACGGAACGGAGACGTCTCCCACGCCTTGATCCAGCAAGGAGGAGGGAGAGGTTGAGGAAGAGAGTCCAACAGCAGCACGACGGCGTGGTGGTGATGGAGTGGCAGTTCTCCGGCAGGGCTTCGCCAAGCTCACGCGGAGGAGGAGAGGTATTGGAGGGGAGGGGCTGTGCCAGGTTCAAGGGTGTGGCCGCCCTCCCACCCCTCCACTATTTATAGGTGGGGAGAGAGGAGGCCGGCCCCCCTTAGATCCCATCTAGGGTTGGGGGCGGCGGCCAAGGGGGGGAGGAGTGCCTCCCAAGTCTAGTGGAGGCCCTCCCCCTTAGGGTTTCCCCTCTCCCATGCGCATGGGCCTTGGGGGGGCTGGTGCCCTTGGCCCATTAAGGTTAGGGCGCCCCCCTACAGCCCATGCTGCTGTATTGGACGTGGTGGAACATTTTCTGGACCTCCGGACCCCTCCGGAATCCTCCGGAACCTTCCGGAAGCTTCCCGGTACAATACCGGAAAAACCTAACTTTTCCCGGAACCCGAACAACAACTTTCCATATATAAATCTTTACCTCCGGACCATTCCGAAACTCCTCGTGACGTCCGGGATCTCATCCGGGACTTCAAACAACATTCGGTAATCACATACAAGTCTTCCTAATAACCCTAGCGTCATCGAACCTTAAGTGTGTAGACCCTACGGGTTCGGTAACCATGCAGACATGACTGAGACAACTCTCCGGCCAATAACCAACAGCGGGATCTGGATACCCATGTTGGCTCCCACATGTTCCACGATGATCTCATCGGATGAACCACGATGTCGAGGATTCAATCAATCCCGTATTCAATTCCCTTTGTCTAGCGGTATAGTACTTGCCCGAGATTCGATCGTCGGTATCCTGATACCTTGTTCAATCTCGTTACCGGCAAGTCTCTTTACTCGTTCCGTAACATATCATCCCATGATCAACTCCTTGGTCACATTGTGCACATTATGATGATGTCCTACCGAGTGGGCCCAGAGATACCTCTCGGTTTACACGGAGTGACAAAATCCCAGTCTCGACGTGCCAACCCAACAGACACTTTCGGAGATACCTGTAGTGTACCTTTATAGCCACCCAGTTACGTTGTGACGTTTAGCACACCCAAAGCACTCCTACGGTATCCGGGAGTTGCACAATCTCATGGTCTAAGGAAATGATACTTGACATTAGAAAAGCTTTAGCATACAAACTGGATGATATTGTGCTAGGCTTAGGATTGGGTTTTGTCCATCACATCATTCTCCTAATGATGTGATCCCGTTATCAACGACATGCAATGTCCATGGTCAGGAAACCGTAACCATCTATTGATCAACGAGCTAGTCAACTAGAGGCTTACTAGGGACATGGTGTTGTCTATTTATCCACACATGTATCTGAGCTTCCTATCAATACAATTCTAGCATGGATAATAAATGATTATCATGAACAATGAAATATGATATAATAATAACTAATTTATTATTGCCTCTAGGGCATATTTCCAACAGTCTCCCACTTGCACTAGAGTCAATAATCTAGTTCACATCGCCATGTGATTAACACTCACAGGTCACATCGCCATGTGACCAACATCCAAGGAGTTTACTAGACTCAATAATCTAGTTCACATCACTATGTGATTAACACTCAATGAGTTCTGGGTTTGATCATGTTATGCTTGTGAGAGAGGTTGTAGTCAACGGGTCTTGCCATATCCAGATCCCTATGTATTTCGCAAAACTTTATGTCATATCGTAGATGCTGCTACCACGTTCCACTTGGAGCTATTCCAAATTGTTGCTCCATTATACGTATCCGGTATCTCTACTTAGAGCTATCTGGATAGGTGTTAAGCTTGCATCGACGTAACTCTTTACGTCGAACTCTTTATCACCTCCATAACCGAGAAACATTACCTTATTCCTCTAAGGATAATTTTTGACCGCTATCTGGTGATCCATTCCTAGATCACCTTTGTACCCTCTTGCTAGACATGTGGCAAGGCACACATCTGGTGTGGTACTAGCATGGTATACCGTATAGAGCCTATGACAAAAGCATAGGGGACGACCTTCGTCCTTCCTCTTTCTTCTGCCGTGGTCAATCTTCGAGTCTTACTCAACTTCACACCTTACAACTCAGGTAAGAACCCCTTCTTTAACTGACCTATTTTGAACTCCTTCAAAAACATGTCAAGGTGTGCGTTCTTTGAAAGTACCATCAGGCGTCTTGATCTATCTCTATAGATCTTGATGCCCAATATGTAAGCAGCTTTATCCAGGTCTTCCTTTGAAAAACACTCTTCAAACAACCGTTTATGCTTTCAGAAATTCTACATTATTTCGGATCAACAATATGTCATCCACATATACTTATCAGAAATGTTGTAGTGCTCCCACTCACTTTCTTGTAAATACAAGTTTCTAGCAAACATTGTATAAACCTAAAAGCTTTGATTACTCCATCAAAACATATATTCTGATTCCGAGATGCTTGCTCTAGTCCATAGAAGGATTGCTGGAGCCAGCATACCTTTTAGCATCCTTAGGATCAACAAAACCTTTTATTGTATCACATACAACTTTTGTTATGAAAACTGGTAAGAAAACTTGTTTTGACATCCATCTGTAAGATTTCATAATCGAAAAAATACAGCTAATGCTGACATGGTTCCGATGGACTTAAGCATCGCTACGGGTGAGAAATTCTCATCGTAGTCAACTCCTTGAACTTGCGAAAAAACTCTTTCCCACAAGTCGAGCTTCATAGACGGTAACATTACCGCCCACGTCCGTCTTCTTCTTAAAGATCCATTTATCTCAATGGCTTGCCGATCATCGGGCAAGTCCACCAAAGTCCATACTTTGTTCTGATACATGGATCCTATCTCGGATTTCATGGCTTCTAACCATTTGTCGGAATACGGGCCCACCATCGCTTCTCCATAGCTCGTAGGTTCATTGTTGTCTAACAATATGATATCTAAGACAGGATTACCGTACCACTCAGGAGTAGTACATATCCTTGTCGACCTACGAGGTTCCATAGAAAATTGATCTGAAGCTTCATGATCACTATCATTAACTTCCTATTCAACAGACGTAGGTGCCACAGAAAACATCTTTCTGTGTTGCATCACTCTCTGGTTGAAGTAAAGGTTCGACAACCTCATCAAGTTCTATCTTCCTCCCACTCAATTCTTTCGAGAGAAACTCCTTCTCGAGAAAGGACCCGTTCTTAGCAACAAACAATTTGCCCTCGGATCTGAGATAGAAGGTATACCCAACTATCACCTTTGGGTATCCTATGAAGATGTGTTTGTCCGCTTTGGGTTCGAGCTTCTTCGGCTGAAGCCTTAAGCATCGCAGCCCCAAACATTAAGAAACGACAACTTTGGTTTCTTGCCAAACCATATTCTTACGACGTCGTCTCAACGGACTTAGATGGTGTCCTATCTAAAGTGAATGCAGCTGTCTCTAACGCATAACCTCAAAATGAAAATGGTAGATCGGTAAGAGACATCATAGATCGCACCATATCTCATAAGGTTCGATTACGACGTCTGGACACACCATTACAACTGTGGTGTTCCAGGTGGCTTCAACTGTGAAACAATTTCACAATGTCTTAAGTGATTGCCAAACTCATAACTCAGAAATTCTCATCGATCAGATCGTAGGAATTTGATCTTCTTGTTATGATGGTTCTTAACTTCACTCTGAAACCGCTTGAACTTTTCAAATGTTTCAGACTTGTGCTTCATTAAGTAAATATACCTATATCTACTCAAATCGTCAGTGAAGATGAGAAAATAGCGATATCCATCGCACGCTTCAATTCTCATTGGATCACACGCATCAACATGTATGATTTCGAACAAGTCACTTGCCCGTTTCATTGTACCTGAAAACGGGGTCTTAGTCATCCTGCCCATGAGGCATGGCTCGCATGTGTCAAGCGGTTCAAAATCAAGTGACTCCAAACATCCATCGACATGGAGTTTCTTCATGCATCTTACGCCAATATGACCTAAGCGGCAGTGCCACAAGAAAGTGGTACTATCATTATTAACTCTACATCTTTTGGCGTGAACATGTGTATTACCACGACCGAGATTCAATGAACCATTCACATAGGGTGCATGACCATGAAAGGTATTATTCATGTAAACAGAATAACCATTATTCTCTAACTTAAATGAATAACCATATTTCAATGAACATGATCTAATCATATTCATGCTCAACGTAGACACCTGATAACATTTATCTAGGTTCAATACTAATCCCGAAGGCAGATGGAGCATGCGATGGTGATCTCATCAACTTTGGAAACACTTCCAACACACATCATCACCTTGCCCTTAACCAGTCTCAGTTTAGTCCGTAGCTTTTGCTTCAAGTCACCAACAATAGCAACTGAACCGGTATCCAATACCCAGGTGCTACCAGGAGTACTAGTGAGGTACACATTAATAACACGTATATACTTTGTTGAAGTTGCCAGCCTTCTTATCAACCATGCATTTGGGGTAATTCCGCTACCAGTGACCGTTCCCCTTACAATAGAAGCACTTAGTCTCGGGTTTGGGTTCAACCTTGCGTTCCTTCACTGGAGCGGCAACTGGTTTGCCATCCATGAAGTTTCCCTTCTAGCCCTTGCCCTTCTTGAAACCAGTGGTCTTGTTAAACCATCAACACTTGATGCTCCTTCTTGATTTCTATCTTTTGCGGTCTTAAGCACCGCGAACAGCTCCGGGATCAATTCCATCCCTTGCATGTCATAGTTCATCACGAAGATCTAGTAGCTTAGTGATAGTGGCTAAAGAACTCTATCAATCACTATCTTATCTGGAAGTTTAACTCCCACTTGATTTAAGTGATTGTAGCACCCAGACATTTTGAGCACATGCTCACTAGCTGAGCTATTCTACTCCATCTTGTTGGCAAAAGAACTTGTCAGAGGTCTCACACCTCTCAACACGGGCATGAGCCTGAAATCCCAATTTCAGCTCTTGGAACATCTCATATGTTCTATGGCGTTCAAAACGTCATTGGAATCCTGATTCTAAGCCGTAAAGTATGGTGCACTAAACTATCAAGTAGTCATCAGGACGTGTCTGTCACGTGTTCACAACATTCATAGATGACGTTGTAGGGGTTTGCACATCGAGCGGTGCATCAAAGACGTAAGCCTTCTGTGTAGCAGTGAGGACACTCCTCGGACTACGGACCCAGTCCGCATCATTGCTTACAATATCTTTCAACTTAATCTTTCTCTAGGAGCGTATTGAAACAGGGAGCTACAACATGAGCTATTTATCTACAACATATTTGCAAAGACAATTTAGACAATGTTCATGATAATTGAGTTCATCTAATCAAATTATTTAATGAACTCCCACTCAGATAGACATCCCTCTAGTCATCTAAGTGAAACATGATCCGAATCGACTAGGCCGTGTCCGATCATCACGTGAGACGGACTAGTCATCAACGGTGAACATCTCATGTTGATCGTATCTTCTATACGACTCATGTTCGACCTTTTGGTCTTCCATGTTCTGAGGCCATGTCTGTACATGCTAGGCTCGTCAAGTCAACCTAAGTGTTTCGCATGTGTCCCGAGGCCATGTCTATACATGCTAGGCTCGTCAACACCCATTGTATTTGAACGTTAGAATCTATCACACCCGATCATCACGTGGTGCTTCGAAACAACGAACCTTCGCAACGGTGCACAGTTAGGGGGAACACTTTTCTTGAAATTTTAGTGAGGGATCATCTTATTTAAGCTACCGTCGTTCTAAGCAAATAAGATGTAAAACATGATAAACATCACATGCAATCAAATAGTGACATGATATGGCCAATATCATTTTGCTCCTTTTGATCTCCATCTTCGGGGCTCCATGATCATCATTGTCACCGGCATGACACCATGATCTCCATCATCATGATCTCCATCATTGTGTCTTCTTGAAGTTGTCTCGTCATCTATTACTTCTACTACTATGGCTAACGCTTTAGCAATAAATTAAAGTAATTACATGACGTTTATGTTGACACGCGGGTCATAAATAAATTAAGACAACTCCTATGGCTCCTGCCGGTTGTCATACTCATTGACATGCAAGTCATGATTCCTATTACAAGAACATGATCAATCTCATACATCACATATATCATTCATCACATCCTTTTGGCCATATCACATCACAAGGCATATGCTGCAAAAACAAGTTAGACGTCCTCTAATTGTTGTTGCAAGTTTTTACGTGGCTGCTATAGATTTCTAGCAAGAACGTTTCTTACCTACGCGAAAACCACAACGTGATATGCCAATTTCTATTTACCCTTCATAAGGACCCTTTTCATCGAATCCGATCCGACTAAAGTGGGAGAGACAGACACCCGCTAGCCACCTTATGCAACTAGTGCATGTCAGTGGGTGGAACCAGTCTCACGTAAGAGTACGTGTAAGGTCAGTCCGGGTCGCTTCATCCCACGATGCCGCCGAATCAAGATAAGACTAGTAACGGCAAGTAAATTGACAATATCGACGCCCACAACTGTTTTGTGTTCTACTCGTGCATAGAAACTACGCATAGACCTAGCTCATGATGCCACTGTTGGGGATCGTAGCAGAAATTTAAAATTTTCTACGCATCACCAAGATCAATCTATGGAGTAATCTAGCAACGAGGGGAAGGAGAGTGCATCTACATACCCTTGTAGATCGCTAAGCGGAAGCGTTCAAGTGAACGGGGTTGATGGAGTCGTACTCATCGTGATCCAAATCACCGATGATCCTAGCGCCAAACGGACGACACCTCCGCGTTCAACACACTTACGGAACGGAGACGTCTCCCATGCCTTGATCCAGCAAGGAGGAGGGAGAGGTTGAGGAAGAGAGTCCAACAGCAGCACGACGGCGTGGTGGTGATGGAGTGGCAGTTCTCCGGCAGGGCTTCGCCAAGCTCACGCGGAGGAGGAGAGGTATTGGAGTGGAGGGGCTGCGCCAGGTTCAAGGGTGTGGCCGCCCTCCCACCCATCCACTATTTATAGGTGGGTAGAGAGGGGGTCGGCCCCCCTTAGATCCCATCTAGGGTTGGGGGCGGCGGCCAAGGGGGGGAGGAGTGCCTCCCAAGTCAAGTGGAGGCCCTCCCCCTTAGGGTTTCCCCTCTCCCATGCGCATGGGCCTTGGGGGGGGGATGGTGCCCTTGTCCCATTAAGGTTAGGGCGCCCCCCTACAGCCCATGCTACTGTATTGGACGTGGTGGAACATTTTTCGGACCTCCGGACCCCTCCGGAATCCTCCGGAACCTTCCGGAAGCTTCCCGGTACAATACCGGAAAAAACCAAACTTTTCCCAGAACCCGAACAACAACTTTCCATATATAAATCTTTACCTCCGGACCATTCCGGAACTCCTCGTGACGTCCGGGATCTCATCCGGGACTTCGAACAACATTCGGTAATCACATACAAGTCTTCCTAATAACCCTAGTGTCATCGAACCTTAAGTGTGTAGACCCTACGGGTTCGGGAACCTTGCAGACATGACCGAGACAACTCTCCGGCCAATAACCAACAACGGGATCTGGATACCCATGTTGGCTCCCACATGTTCCACGATGATCTCATCAGATGAACCACGATGTCGAGGATTCAATCAATCCCGTATTCAATTCCCTTTGTCTAGCGGTATAGTACTTGCCCGAGATTCGATCGTCGGTATCCCGATACCTTGGTCAATCTCGTTACCGGCAAGTCTCTTTACTCATTCCGTAACACATCATCCCGTGATCAACTCCTTGGTCACATTATGCACATTATGATGATGTCCTACCGAGTGGGCCCAGAGATACCTCTTCGTTTACACGGAGTGACAAAATCCCAGTCTCGATTCGTGCCAACCCAACAGACACTTTTGGAGATACCTGTAGTGTACCTTTATAGCCACCCAGTTACGTTGTGACGTTTGGCACTCCCAAAGCACTCCTACGGTATCCGGGAGTTGCACAATCTCATGGTCTAAGGAAATGATACTTGACATTAGAAAAGCTTTAGCATACGAACTGCACGATCTTGTGCTAGGCTTAGGATTGGGTCTTGCCCATCACATCATTCTCCTAATGATGTGATCCCGTTATCAACGGCATCCAATGCCCATGGTCAGGAAACTGTAACCATCTATTGATCAACGAGCTAGTCAACTAGAGGCTTACTAGGGACATGGTGTTGTCTATTTATCCACACATTTATCTGAGTTTCCTATCAATACAATTCTAGCATGGATAATAAACGATTATCATGAACAATGAAATATGATATAATAATAACTAATTTATTATTGCCTCTAGGGCATATTTCCAACAAGGCCGGCGGCTACCAACGCAGCGGCGGAGACGCGTCGGGTTCGCGCTACATGGCATAGTTTAGGGCGCGATTGGGTTCTAGCGCCAGCTGGGACTCGTGCGCATTCAGCGGTTGTGGTGGCTGGTGCTAGTGCGAGCTGTAGCGGCTGCGGCGGCGAGTTGGGCGGTGACCGGAGTTCGGTCATGCACGGGCGCGGTGTCGGAGCAAGCGGGCGATCAAAGCGAGTAGCGAAGCAGCAACTACGGTGTTCCAGGAGCACGAAGAACAGCAACGCGGTCGAGGAAGGCTCCGCAGCAGCAGGTCCAGTGGCCATGGCAGACGGCGAGCTTCGGCCATGGCAGAATCGGTGCTAGAGGACGCGGTAGAGGAATGGGACAGGGGGAAATGGAGAGGTTCTCACGGTGCATCAGACGGGAAGCTCGGCGGGCTCGGGGAAGTCGTGACGGCGACGAATCCGTCGATGGAGCCCGACGACCGTGCTTGGAGAAGAACGATCGATGGTGACGTTATGGTGTTTCCGGGCTCATGTGCTTCGGCGTGGAGCAGCTTCGTGTCGTAGCAGAGCTCGTGGACCAAGAGGAGGGGCGAGGGGAGCGCGGTGGCCATGGTGGTTCTCGTCGGCGGCGGCGGGCGCGTTCAGTGAGGAGAACAGAGGAGGGGGAGAGCGTGCGGGAGAGAGAGAGGGAGAGCCAGACGGCTCTAGGGGTCGCGTGGCGTCATCCGGACGCGTTGAGGAGGAGCCAGGCAGGCAGGCAGGGAGGAGGTGGCCGTGCGCGTGCCGGTTCGCGGTGGCCACACGCCTCGCGTCCTTCTGGTGCGAGGTGGGAGACGGTGGCGGCTCGGGGTGGGCTGGGCCAGGTAAGTGGGCCACCAGGTGGCTACGCAGGTAACCTCAGGTGGGTTTTCTCTCTCTCTCTCTCTCTCTCTTTCTAATTCTCTTTTGTTTTTTTCTATTTCTTCTGTAGTGTCAGGGCTTTATTTAAAATACTTAGGCACACTCAAAAATCATGAAACTTTCTCAAGCCCACTGTTTGGAATATATCCAACAGTAAACATTTAAGTTTATGATTATTTGGACATTTAAAATATTTTATAGCATTTAAATGTCCAAATGCAAATAGAGTATGATTTAATTCAGGGCCCAAATAGGTCATGGAAAAATGTGCATCACCTCTGGTTATTGTTTACATCATTTTCCATAAATGATGAACATTTTTTAAAGCCATTTGGATTTACTAAAAATATTTTAGGTGAACCTAGTGAATTCCTTTGATGCTAGGGTTTAAAAAAAATCCCCATTTCAAGTTCATTTGAAACTTAAACATGATGACACTCATGAGGCTAGCCTACTGCATTGCCAGAAGCTAGGGATGTGACAGGTGACGTAGTCGATCACAGGGGCGACATCGGTCTCGGGGTCTACCGGAGAGAAGAGGGGGAAGAAACAGTAAATACAGAGCAAACAAATGCATCACTAAGCATTACATGATGATAGGCAGAGCTAGGGTTGTCCTAACGTAGTACTACACGTTGCAGACGGAGGGGAAATTTAACCAAGAAGGTATTCCCGGTTCCGGACCTGTGTCAGACAGACGACCGGAGAGGGAAAGTTCCATGTTCAGATTGCTAGGGATGTGTGGCGGACGAACGGACCGCGTATTCGGATTCCTCTCGTCGTTCTGAGCAACTTTCATATACAAAACTTTTTCATCCAAGTTAGAGATTATTTTATATGAATTTTCAAAGTTTCAAAAGATTTTCTTAATTTTTGGCTTTATTTTAAATTTGAATTTGAACTTGGTTTGAATCAACGCGAGTTTAACAACGGTAATCACGATGACCTGGCACCATCAACAGGGGATTACTGTAGCTTAATTATCCGGGCGTCACAAATCAGCCCAGAAACGTCACCAAAGTTGTCGAGGGCGCTGCCCCGGGAGGATAACACCTGGTGACGGTTGACCATCATTGAAAATGATCTTTGGTGATGATTTGTTCTTCGTCGCCAGGGTTTTTGTCACTGAATAGAGCAAATTTTGTAGTGTAGTGAGTAGCAGAGCAGAAGGGAGAAAGGGTTACTCTGCCCCAAAAGTAAACTAATGGCTAACTCTCAGGAATGATGTTTCTAAGCCCTATGGGTCAGCCTCAGCCCAAAGACGCGCCTCATCCTGGATGATCAGGGCCAGAGGGATAGACGATTGATTGCCCTTGAAGACGCTGCTATTCCGGTGTTTCCACAGCCATCAAGCAATGAGGTTGATGAGGGAGGAGATAGCCTTGCGTAGAGAAGATGGAGTGTGATCACATGTGTTTTCCCATCAAGAGCGAAAGGGAAGGTCACAATGGGGATGCTCGCTCTGGTTTGAGCCCAAGCGAGAACCTCATGCCAGACCTGCCTAGATAAGGGGCATCCTACAAGGATATGTTGCATGTTCTCGACCTCTTGATCACAGAGCATGCAGGAAGGCGAGTGGGGAAGGCCACGACAAGCAAGGCAGTTGGTCGTCCAACATCGGTTCTGCAAAGCCAATCATATAAAGATCTTGATTCGTAGTGAAAACCAACTCTTCCAAGTGAGCCTCCAAGGGGAATCCTTGCAAGAGCCAACAAAGAGCGTTGAGTAGCAAGACTTGATGGTGTACTACACTAAGGTGGTCCACTTCCAGTAGAGCTTACCTGGCTTAGCCGAGGAGCAAACAAGCGGAGGCGCCGCCCGAGGTCAATGTGTTGCACCACGATGACAAGCTTGAGAGCGCCCTGGATGTCCCGGCACCAACATCTAAGGTGAAGGCCCTCCTGCACAATGCGGCACTTATGGCAACGGCGAGGGACTAGGGCGAAGATGAATAGGGCAAGCTCGGCCACCGATCTTCCATCAATTTAGTGATTTTGTAAAAAAAAATAGTAAGAATTTAAGAAAATGCTAGCATTTTTAAAACTGATATTTATTGTTCGTAGATGAAAAATGAAGAAAATTAAAATAAATATAAAAGTAACAAAAATGAAAATAAATAAAAGATGTAAATGTGAAACTGAATGGAACCTAGTGTTCATCATATATTAAATGTTAATCGTGTACTTCAGAAATATTTGTAGTGTATTAAAATATGTTCATGTAAACTCAAATTTGTTTGCATATTTCATGAACAACAATACGACCAATTTTCATATACACGACGAACATTTTTTTAAACATGAAAAACATACTGTAAACTTTTCAGAAACAGAATGAAAATTTTCTTAAACACGGTTACTATTTCTTGAATATACATGTGAACATATTTTACAAATACACTATGAACAATTTTAAAATGCACAATGACCCTTTTCGAAAGCGGGATTAATAATTTTCATACATGATGCACAATTTTTCCAAATACACAATATTTTCTTAAAAAATATACTATAGATACTTTTTGAAAAAATAATGAACATTTTATAAATGCATGAAAATAATTTAAAGAAAATATAATGATTTTCTTCAAATATACTCCTGAACTTTTTGAAAAATAGGTGTTGAACACTTTAAAATGCAAGATGAACCTTTTATGAAAATTATGATAAACATTTTGTTATACACGTACATTATTTTCAAGTCCTTGATGAACCATTTTTTAAAATTTACAATGAACACTTCAATAAATACACAATGAACATTAAAAAACGTGAATAATTAATAAAATTGTTTGCACGTTGTTTAAAACATAATGGCAAAAATTTGATAACCAGAGGAAAAAAGGGAAATTGAGCAAAAACTAAAAGTAAATTGAACTAATAGGAGAATAGAAAAGAAAAAGAAGTAAAAAGGACCGTGTATTTAAAATGAAAGGAATAAAGGAAACATAAACGGAAATTTTAAAAATAAATATTCATATAACAAAAAAAACGTTTGGCGCATTTTACCAAAATGTTCTTACATTTATGGAAAAAATAAATTGAAAACATGAAACATAAAAAGAAGAAAACAAAAGAAATGGGAAAAGGAAAACAAAACGGAGAAAGTAATAAAAAAATAGCAATAAAACCAGTGTATGATTGGTCTAGGTTGGTAACACACTTCGCCTTGTGTGAAGGAAAGAAGAAAAACAGTGAACGCTTTGTGAAGAAAATCCGCATATATGGTCTGGCCTAGGCATGGTCGCGTGGGAATCGGCGGTTGAGGTGCATCTATGACTTATTCTCAAAAAGACAAAAAAAAGGTGTATCCATGAGTTACAAAAAGCAAGATATAGCTTTTCTTCATGTTTGTACCGGCGCTTTCGTTGATTTTTTATAAGAAAAATATGCAATGAATACTTATGTGATATAAATAAAATGTCTATGCATTTTTATAAACATATAAAAATCTTTTGAATATATTTACAAAATTGTCACGACTACATTCCAAAATTCTTGTCATGGTTTTAGTTTAAATTATTTCTTCAAATTTGAACTAAAATCATGATAAGAATTATGGAACGGAGGGAGTACCAAATTAAAATAATAATTATATTTCAAAAAAATAGTTTCATATTTCGATGTGTAGTTCATGTTTTGAGACAGAAAACGTATATGTAGTTTAAGAAATTATGGAGACGATCGTCAAAATTGGATGCTAACATTACTTTTAAGAGGACCTTGGAACCAACGAACATTCCCTCAAGCAGGCTCATTTGAGTGAACGACTGCACCTGAAAATGTTCCCTCAAATAGCCATTTTGGAAGAACATTCAAAAATTGTCACGCTATAACACAGAGATTTGCCGTGCTATTACAGAGAGATTTGCCATGCTAAGAAAAAAATTGCCATGTTACATCAGAAAGAATTGCCATGCGTTTCGAAGATCAGTCACACCATAGTAGAGAGAATTGCGATGTATTTCAGGGATTTGACATGCCGTGGTAGAGAGAAATTTTTAGGCTGTGAAAAAGGTGAAGTTATCCACATGTTTAAGAATTTCCATGCTACACAGACTAGTTGCCATACATGCTTCTAGTAAGTGCCATGCTACATCATATGAGGGTGTCATGCTACAGTCAGATCATTCCCTCGGGAGGGTGTATGGAAACGAAAGATTGAGTTGTTCCCTGAGAGGGGGCATAAGAGCGAACAGTGTGCGCCATGAAAATTAGCATAGCATGTGCGGCCTTCAGTACTACTCCTAGATGGTAGACCGGCTCTTGCTTGTGCGCCCACATCAGATCAGGGTCACCTCCCCCTCCCCCTCCC
>NC_041380.1:504183300-504223955 GCF_002162155.2 Triticum dicoccoides
CACCAAATCCGGCCATTATGGCCGCCAGCTGCGCCTCCAACCTCCCCTTCTCGCCTTGTCGGAGCCCCTCGCCGTCCGCTGGAGCCTCGCTTCGACCCGGCGGCTCCCCGCAGCCCCCTCCCCATGGTCAGCGGCCTCGACGGCTGCGACGTCAGATCCAGCTTCAACGCCGCGAATCCTGCAACGCGGCGGTCCATCCAAGGTCGGTGCGCGGCTCGGACCGCCGGATCTGGGGGCGTCCCCCGATGGGGGCCGGGCGCGCCTTAAATCCGTGGATGTTCGCCCCCCCCGGCCAGTTTTTTCTCTTCGGGCCAGGCCGGCCTGGTGGAGGAGGGATGGACGGTGGTCAAATCCCGGAAGAATGGGAGGGCAGGCTCCCGCTCGGCGGATCGAGGCGGGCGTGCTTCGATCTCGCGTTCGGTCCGGTGCAGATCCTTCATTGCCGCTGCTGGGAGGGAGGCCTTCTTAAGCCAGTTTAGAGGTAAATGTTTCCGCTGCCTAGTAAGCGCCACCGCCGTGTTGACTGCCGGGATCCCCTCCGCTGCATCATTTGCAAGTGCGCTGGGCATTTTGGCAAGGAGTGCCCGCAAAATCCCAGAAATGGTGGCCCAGGAGGGGCTGCCAGTGCTCGCCTGAAGTTCCCGACGGAGTGCAGAGCTCCGGTCCGCGACCGCGTCGTCTTCCCGCCTCCGCCCCCTGCACCCATGGCAAGCCTTGCTCTCTGCGACCCGGCTAGGCGGCCGCGCGAGAGCCGCAAGGTCATCGTGGCCTCCCCGGCGTTGGAGCTTGAGGAGCACGTCCTGCGCCAGCACGCGGTCACCCTGACTGCCGCGGACCGCTCGCACTCCACCACCCCCGTGGCGGTGGGCAAGGTCATCCTCGAGCAGCTCTCCACCCCTCCGCACTTGCTCCGCGTCACTGCCCACCAGCCTGAAGCCTTCCTCGTCCACTTCAACCTCACTGCGCACCGAGACAACGCCGTGCGCCGCGACGTCATCAAGGTTGAAGGCTGCAAGTACCTCATCAGGGCCTGGAACGAAGACGACCACGCCGTGCTCCTCAAGTTTCATCATCACATGCGCGTTGTGGTAGAAGACCTGCCCATGCAGTTTTGGTCGCTGCCGGGTGCGGATGAGGCCTTCGGCGACATCGGCCGCGTCGACCGGCTCGATTCGCGCACCCTAGAGAGGGGGCACACCAGGACCTTCGCGTTCTGGCTCTGGGTCTGGGACGTTGCCCACATCCCCACCAGGTGCACGCTCTGGGTGCTCAGGCGGGGTGCGGGCCGGAAGGATGAGATCATCGGCCTCGCCCCCGCGGACCGCCGCATCCCCCCGCCACCCGGCGTCCGGCGCTATGACCTGCTGATCCATGTCGACCTGCTGGAGGATTGGTCACCCCTCTCGCCGCGCTCGTCTCACTCCGGCCAGAGCGGTCTGCCCTCCTCGGACGAAGACGACGACCGCCCCTTCCCGCGCATCGAGGCTGGCACCTGGGTGGCGCATGTCGAAGACGGGCAGGGCAGGGCCCGCAGTAGGGCGCCGCGCGTCGGGGCTGGGGGCTGTGGCCCTGTGCTCGGTGGGGGCGCTCGCGACCACGAGGAGGACAATGGAAGTGGTGGTTCCGGCGCAAGCCGTTCTTGGAAGGATCGCCTGCTCGGTCGTGGCTGCCACGCCAAGGGCTGCGACAGAGACGTGATCAAGGACGCACACCGACGCCGCAGCAGATCGCCCGCCGGCCACCACCACGCGGCTGGTCGTCATGGCCGCCCTGCCGCTGGGAGGGCCTCCGGCACTCCGGTCCTGCGCGCCACCCCGCCACTCCCCCTCCGCTCGGCCGCCCCAGCGATGGAGGTAGACCCGGTGGCCCAGTTCTTCTCCTTCTCTGACAACGGTCGCGCCCTCTCTCCGCCCCCGTGCACGGACTGCATGCAACTGGAGATGGAGAACGCCATTCAGGAGGCGCTGGTCACCCCTCTGGCTTTCGAAGATGGTGGCCGCTCGCCTTCTCCACCCACCGCCAAGCCTGCCGAGTAGGAGAGCCTGGAAATGCTGCCATGCCTGCTGCCCTACATCGCCTCCCCTGCAGCAGCGACGGTGGGCTTCCAGATGGACGCGGTCATCCAGCAAGTGGGGTCCATGCAGATAGGCAGCAGTCAGGCGCAGGCGGCCGAGCTGTTTACAGCGGTCCCTCCTCCGATCCTCCCAAGCCAGCCTCCTAGTCCTCGCCACTCCGCTTCGCCCAAGTCCAGGGCTACCTCCGCCCCGTCCCGTCGCAGTGCTCGACAGGCAGCAGCTGGCATCTCCACCCCGGTGGCGCAGAGGGCGATGTTGCGCCCCGTCCAGGAGCTTGGTGAGCTTGGCCCGAAGGACAAGATGACTCCAAAAGCGACTGCGCAGATCATGAAGCGTTTCCAGGAACCCCTCTCCGACGGCGACATCGCTGCAATCGCCAAGCCGACAGGCCTCGACCAGGAAGCTCTCAAGATCGCCGCGGGCATGGCGGGGATCGCCGATGCAGAGGAGCTCATGCAAGTCTGATCATGTCTGTAGTATTAGCAGTAGTTAGTCTCCGCCAGCGGCTGGTCCTAAACCAGCTTGAGTTAGGTCTACTCTTCATGTGTAGTTCTTCGATGTTGTGTCTTAATCGTCGACAACAGGGTTTTGGGGCTATTGGTGGCCGTCGTCGCCCCTGGTGCTGCTGTAAGGTGTCCCCGTTCTGTGTTAGTAATATCTTCAGTTGGCGGAGCAGATTTAGTTTCTTCGATGTATGACGGCAATTTAGTCTTCATGTCCTGGAACGTCAGAGGTTTGAACTGCCCCGCGAAGCGCACGGTCATCAGCGACGTAGTTTCTTCTCATAGAGTAGCGGTGCTATGCCTACAGGAAACCAAAATCGATTCTTGGACGATGGCGGTAGCTTGTGAAATAGGCGGTAGTAGATTGCAGGGATGTGTAGTGCTACCTGCAATCGGGACCAGAGGTGGAGCGGCGATTTTCTGGGATAAAGATGCAGTCGACGTAGTTTCTCACTATTTGGGTGGCTTTTCCATCACGGCAAAAGTGCGTGAACTGAGCTCGGGGCGGCATTTTTGGATGACCACGGTCTATGGCCCGACAGATGATGCACAGAAAGAGAATTTCCTTGCGGAAATAACTGTTGTTGCCCCTCCTTCTGATGAACCGTGGATGATCAACGGGGACTTCAATATGATCTATCAAGCTAGAGACAAGAGCAATCCAAACATAAACAGGAGAATGATGGGAAAATTCCGTAGAGCCATAGACCAAGCTGGACTCAAGGAGATCAAGTGCAAAAATCAGTGTTTCACATGGAGTAATGAAAGGGAAAACCCTACTCTCTGTAGCATTGACAAAGTTTTTTGCAACGCGGGCTGGGAAGATTTGCACCCCGATCATCTGTTGGTTGCTGCCTCAACATCGTTCTCCGACCACTGTCCTCTGGTGCTCGCTGCAGTGGACACGCCAGCACAAAAAGCTAGGTTCAGGTTTGAAAATTTCTGGCCTAAGTTTCCACACTTCTCGGAAACAGTCCTTCATGCCTGGCAAAGGCCGGTGCCACACGGCTGCCCTTTTGCCCGAATCAAGAAGAAGCTCGAGCGGACTGCGGCTGACCTGAAGATCTGGAGCAAGGCCACTTTTGGAAAAGCGAAAATGCAGTTGCACATCGCAAATGAAGTGATACGCCTGTTAGATGTGGCTCGAGAAAGCAGAAGGCTCACGACTGCAGAGTTCCATCCGAGAAAGCAACTCAAGCTAAAAGTGTTAGGGCTGGTAGCCGCTGAAAGAGCCAGGCGAAAACAAGCTTCAAGGATTACCTGGCTGCGTGCGGGAGATGCAAACACCAAGCTTTTCCATGCAAAAATGAGAGCTAGAAGAAGAAAAAATTGTTGGGGAATGTTGCAGAAAACAAAAATTTTCCTACGGTTTCACCAAGATCCATCTAGGAGTTCATCTAGCAACGAGTGATCGGATTGCATCTACATACCTTTGTAGATCACGCGTGGAAGCGTTCAAAGAACGGGGATGAGGAAGGCGTACTCGACGTGATCCAAATCACCGGAGATCCTAGCGCCGAACGGTCGGCACCTCCGCGTTCAACACACGTACGGTTAGCGTATCGTCTCCTTCTTCTTGATCCAGCAAGGGGGAAGGAGAGGTTGAGGAAGATGGCTCCAGCAGCAGCACAACGGCGTGGTGGTGATGGAGCTGCAGTACTTCGGCAGGGCTTCGCTAAGCACTATGGAGGAGGAGGATGTGTTGGAGAGGGAGAAGGAGGCACCAAAGGCGTGTTATGAGAGGCCCTCCTTTCCCCACTATATATAGGGAGTCCAAGGGGGGGGGGCGCCGGCCCTAGGAGATCCAATCTCCTAGGGGGGTGCGGCCAAGGGAGGAATCCCTCCTCCCCAAGGCACCTAGGGGGTGCCTTCCCCCTTTGGGACTCTTCCCTTCTTGAACTCTAGGCGCATGGGCCTCTTGGGGCTGGTGCCCTTGGCCCATGTAGGCCAAGGCGCACCCCCTACAGCCCATGTGCCCCCCCGGGGCAGGTGGACCCACCCGGTGGACCCCCGGGACCCTTCCGGTGGTCCCGGTACAATACCGGTGACCCCGAAACTTGTCCCGATGGCCGAAATAGCACTTCCTATATATAATTCTTTACCTCCGGACCATTCCGGAACTCCTCGTGACGTCCGGGATCTCATCCGGGACTCCGAACAACATTCGGGTTACTGCATATACATATCCCTACAACCCTAGCGTCACCGAACCTTAAGTGTGTAGACCCTACGGGTTCGGGAGACACGTAGACATGACCGAGACGACTCTCCGGCCAATAACCAACAGCGGGATCTGGATACCCATGTTGGCTCCCACATGCTCCTCGATGATCTCATCGGATGAACCACGATGTCGAGGATTCAAGCAACCCCGTATACAATTCCCTTTGTCAATCGGTATGTTACTTGCCCGAGATTCGAGCGTCGGTATCCTAATACCTCGTTCAATCTTGTTACCGGCAAGTCACTTTACTCGTACCGTAATGCATGATCCCGTGACCAGACACTTGGTCACTTTGAGATCATTATGATGATGCATTACCGAGTGGGCCCAGTGATACCTCTCCGTCATACGGAGTGACAAATCCCAGTCTTGATCCGTGTCAACCCAACAGACACTTTCGGAGATACCCGTAGTATACCTTTATAGTCACCCAGTTACGTTGCGACGTTTGGTACACCCAAAGCACTCCTGCGGTATCCGGGAGTTACACGATCTCATAGTCTAAGGAAAGGATACTTGACATTGGAAAACTCTAGCAAACGAACTATACGATCTTGTGCTATGTTTACGATTGGGTCTTGTCCATCACATCATTCTCCTAATGATGTGATCTCGTTATCAATGACATCCAATGTCCATAGTCAGGAAACCATGACTATCTGTTGATCAACGAGCTAGTCAACTAGAGGCTTACTAGGGACATGTTGGTGTCTATTATTCACACATGTATTATGATTTCCGGATAACACAATTATAGCATGAATAAAGACAATTATCATGAACAAGGAAATATAATAATAATGCTTTTATTATTGCCTCTAGGGCATATTTCCAACAGTCTCCCACTTGCACTAGAGTCAATAATCTAGTTACATTGTGATGAATCGAACACCCATGGAATTCTGGTGTTGATCATGTTTTGCTCTAGGGAGAGGTTTAGTCAACGGATCTGCTACATTCAGGTCCGTGTGTACTTTACAAATATCTATGTCTCCATCTTGAACATTTTCACGAATGGAGTTGAAGCGACGCTTGATGTGCCTTGTATTCTTGTGAAACCTGGGCTCCTTGGCAAGTGCAATAGCTCCAGTGTTGTCACAGAAGAGCTTGATCGGCCCCGACGCATTGGGTATGACTCCTAGGTCGGTGATGAACTCCTTCACCCAAATTGCTTCATGCGCTGCCTCCGAGGCTGCCATGTACTCCGCTTCACATGTAGATCCCGCCACGACGCTCTGCTTGCAACTGCACCAGCTTACTGCCCCACCATTCAAAATATACACGTATCCGGTTTGTGACTTAGAGTCATCCAGATCTGTGTCGAAGCTAGCGTCGATGTAACCTTTTACGACGAGCTCTTCGTCACCTCCATAAACGAGAAACATTTCCTTAGTCCTTTTCAGGTACTTCAGGATATTCTTGACCGCTGTCCAGTGTTCCTTGCCGGGATTACTTTGGTACCTTCCTACCAAACTTACGGCAAGGTTTACATCAGGTCTGGTACACAACATGGCATACATAATAGAACCTATGGCTGAGGCATAGGGGATGACACTCATCTCTTCTATATCTTCTACCGTGGTCGGACATTGAGCTGAGCTCAATTTCACACATTGCAACACAGGTAAGAACCCCTTCTTAGACTGATCCATATTGAACTTCTTCAATATCTTATCAAGGTAAGTGCTTTGTGAAAGACCTATGAGGCGTCTTGATCTATCTCTGTAGATCTTGATGCCTAATATATAAGCAGCTTCTCCAAGGTCCTTCATTGAAAAACTCTTATTCAAGTAGGCCTTTATGTTGTCCCAGAGTTCTATATCATTTCCCATCAAAAGTATGTCATCTACATATAATATGAGAAATGCTACAGAGCTCCCACTCACTTTCTTGTAAACACAGGCTTCTCCATAAGTCTGCGTAAACCCAAACGCTTTGATCATCTCATCAAAGCAAATGTTCCAACTCCGAGATGCTTGCACCAGCCCATAAATCGAGCGTTGGAGCTTGCACACCTTGTCAGCATTCTTAGGATCGACAAAACCTTTCGGCTGCATCATATACAATTCTTCCTTAAGGAAACCATTAAGGAATGCCGTTTTGACGTCCATTTGCCATATTTCATAATCATAGAATGCGGCAATCGCTAACATGATTCGGACGGACTTCAGCTTCGCTACCGGTGAGAAAGTCTCATCGTAGTCAACCCCTTGAACTTGTCGATAACCCTTAGCGACAAGCCGAGCTTTATAGATGGTCACATTACCATCCGCGTCTGTCTTCTTCTTAAAGATCCATTTATTTTCTATGGCTCGCCGCTCAACGGGCAAGTCAGTCAAAGTCCATACTTCGTTTTCATACATGGATCCTATCTCGGATTTCATGGCTTCTAGCCATTTGTCGGAATCCGGGCCCGCCATCGCTTCTTCATAGTTCGAAGGTTCACCGTTGTCTAACAACATGATTTCCAAGACAGGGTTGCCGTACCACTCTGGTGCGGAACGTGTCCTTGTGGACCTTCGAATTTCAGTAGGAGCTTGATCAGAAGTATCTTGATCATCATCATTAACTTCCTCTCTAGTCGGTGCAGGCACCTCAAGAACATTTTCTTGAGTCGCGCCATTTTCCGGTTCAAGAGGTAATACTTCATCAAGTTCTACTTTCCTCCCACTTACTTCTTTCGAGAGAAACTCCTTCTCTAGAAAGGACCCATTCTTGGCAACAAAGATCTTGCCTTCGGATCTGAGGTAGAAGGTATACCCAATAGTTTCTTTAGGGTATCCTATGAAGACGCATTTTTCCGATTTGGGTTCGAGCTTTTCAGGTTGAAGTTTCTTGACATAAGCATCGCATCCCCAAACTTTTAGCAACCACAGCTTAGGTTTCTTCCCAAACCATAATTCAAACGGTGTCGTCTCAACGGATTTCGACGGAGCCCTATTTATAGTGAATGCGGCAGTCTCTAAAGCATAGCCCCAAAAAGATAGCAGTAAATCGGCAAGAGACATCATAGGTCGCACCATATCTAATAGAGTGCGATTACGATGTTCGAACACACCATTATGCTGAGGTGTTCCAGGCGGCGTGAGCTGTGAAACTATTCCTCATTTTCTTAAGTGTGTGCCAAACTCGTGACTCAAGTATTCTCCTCCACGATCTGATCGTAGGAACTTGATTTTTCTGTCACGTTGATTCTCAACCTCACTCTGAAATTCCTTGAACTTTTCAAAGGTCTCAGACTTGTGTTTCATTAAGTAGACATACCCATATCTACTCAAGTCATCAGTGAGGGTGAGAACATAACGATAGCCACCGCGAGCCTCAACACTCATTGGACCGCACACATCAGTATGTATGATTTCCAATAAGTTGGTTACTCGCTCCATTGTTCCTGAGAACGGAGTCTTGGTCATTTTACCCATGAGGCATGGTTCGCACGTGTCAAATGATTCGTAATCAAGAGACTCTAAAAGTCCATCAGCATGGAGCTTCTTCATGCGTTTGACACCTATGTGACCAAGGCGGCAGTGCCACAAGTATGTGGGACTATCATTATCAATCTTACATCTTTTGGTACTCACACTATGAACATGTGTAGCATTACGCTCGAGATTCATTAAGAATAAACCATTCACCATCGGAGCATGACCATAAAACATATCTCTCATATAAATAGAACAACCATTATTCTCGGATTTAAATGAGTAGCCATCTCGTATTAAACGACATCCTGATACAATGTTCATGCTCAAACTTGGCACTAAATAACAATTATTGAGGTTCAAAACTAATCCCGTAGGTAAATGTAGAGGTAGCGTGCCGACGGCGATCACATCGACCTTGGAACCATTCCCGACGCGCATCGTCACCTCGTCCTTCGCCAGTCTCCGCTTATTCCGCAGCTCCTGCTTTGAGTTACAAATGTGAGCAACTGCACCGGTATCAAATACCCAGGAGCTACTACGAGTACTGGTAAGGTACACGTCAATTACATGTATATCACATATACCTTTTGTTTTGCCGGCCTTCTTGTCCGCTAAGTATTTGGGGCAGTTCCGCTTCCAGTGACCACTTTCCTTGCAATAAAAGCACTCAGTCTCGGGCTTGGGTCCATTCTTTGGCTTCTTCCCGGCAGCTTGCTTGCCGGGCGCGGCAACTCCCTTGCCGTCTTTCTTGAAGGTTTTCTTACCCTTGCCTTTCTTGAACTTAGTGGTTTTATTCACCATCAACACTTGATGTTCCTTTTTGACTTCTACCTCTGCTGATTTCAGCATTGCAAATACTTCAGGAATGGTCTTTTCCATCCCCTGCATATTGAAGTTCATCACAAAGCTCTTGTAGCTCGGTGGAAGCGACTGAAGGATTCTGTCAATGACCGCGTCATCCGGGAGATTAACTCCCAGCTGAGTCAAGCGGTTATGCAACCCAGACATAGTGAGTATGTGCTCACTGACAGAACTGTTTTCCTCCATCTTACAGCTGAAGAACTTGTCGGAGACTTGATATCTCTCGACCGGGGCATGAGCTTGGAAAACCATTTTCAGCTCTTCGAACATCTCATATGCTCCGTGTCTCTCAAAACGTTTTTGGAGCCCCGGCTCTAAGCTGTAAAGCATGCCGCACTGAACGAGGGAGTAGTCATCGGTACGTGTCTGCCAAGCGTTCATAACGTCTTGTTCTACAGGGAGAACAGGTGCGTCACCTAGCGGTGCTTGTAGGACATAATCTTTCTTGGCAGCTATGAGGATGATCCTCAGGTTCCGGACCCAGTCCGAGTAGTTGCTGCCATCGTCTTTCAGCTTGGTTTTCTCTAGGAACGCGTTGAAGTTGAGGACTACGTTGGCCATTTGATCTACAAGACATATTGTAAAATTTTAGACTAAGTTCATGATAATTAAGTTCATCTAATCAAATTATTCAATGAACTCCCACTTAGATAAACATCCCTCCTATAATTTAAGTATAACATGATCCGAGTTAACTAGGCCGTGTCCGATCATCACGTGAGACGGACTAGCCAACGTCGGTGAACATCTTCATGTTGATCGTATCTTCTATACGACTCATGCTCGACCTTTTGGTCTTCTGTGTTCCGAGGCCATGTCCGTACATGCTAGGCTCGTCAAGTCAGCCTAAGTGTTTGCATGTGTAAATCTATCTTACACCCGTTGTATGTGAACGTTGGAATCTATCACACCCGATCATCACGTGGTGCTTCGAAACAACGAACTGTCGCAACGGTGCACAGTTAGGGGGAACACATTCTTGAAATTATTATGAGGGATCATCTTATTTACTACCGTCGTTCTAAGCAAACAAGATGCAAAAACATGATAAACATCACATGCAATCAAATAATAATAGTGACATGATATGGCCAATATCACATAGCTCCTTTGATCTCCATCTTGGGGCTCCATGATCATCTTGTCACCGGCATGACACCATGATCTCCATCATCATGATCTCCATCATTGTGTCTCCATGAAGTTGCTCGCCAACTATTACTTCTACTACTATGGCTAACGCGTTTAGCAATAAAGTAAAGTAATTTACATGGCGTTTCTCATGACACGCAGGTCATACAAAAAATAAAGACAACTCCTATGGCTCCTGCCGGTTGTCATACTCATCGACATGCAAGTCGTGATTCCTATTACAATAGCATGAACATCTCATACATCACATATAGATCATTCATCACAACTTTGGCCATATCATATCACAAAGCACTTGCTGCAAAGACAAGTTAGACGTCCTCTAATTGTTGTTGCAAGTTTTACGTGGCTGAAATAGGGTTCTAGCAAGAACGTTTTCTTACCTACGTGAAAGCCACAACGTGATTTGTCAACTTCTATTTACCCTTCATAAGGACCCTTTTCATCGAATCCGCTCCAACTAAAGTAGGAGAGACAGACACCCGCCAACCACCTTATGCAACTTGTGCATGTTAGTCGGTGGAACCGGTCTCACGTAAGCGTACGTGTAAGGTTGGTCCGGGCCGCTTCATCCCACAATACCGTTGAAGCAAGATAAGACTAGTAGCGGCAAGAAAGTTGACAACATCAACGCCCACTACAAATTGTGTTCTACTCGTGCAAGAGAACTATGCATAGACCTAGCTCATGATGCCACTGTTGGGGAACGTTGCAGAAAACAAAAAATTTCCTACGGTTTCACCAAGATCCATCTATGAGTTCATTTAGCAATGAGTGATCGGATTGCATCTACATACCTTTGTAGATCACACGCGGAAGCGTTCAAAGAACGGGGATGAGGAAGGCGTACTCGACGTGATCCAAATCACCGGAGATCCTAGCGCCGAACGGACGGCACCTCCGCGTTCAACACACGTACGGTTAGCGTATCATCTCCTTCTTCTTGATCCAGCAAGGGGGAAGGAGAGGTTGAGGAAGATGGCTCCAGCAGCAGCACGACGGCGTGGTGGTGATGGAGCTGCAGTACTCCGGCAGGGCTTCGCTAAGCACTATGGAGGAGGAGGATGTGTTGGAGAGGGAGAAGGAGGCACCAAAGGCGTGTTATGAGAGGCCCTCCTTTCCCCACTATATATAGGGAGTCCAAGGGGGGGGCGCTGGCCCTAGGAGATCCAATCTCCTAGGGGGGTGCGGCCAAGGGAGGAATCCCTCCTCCCCAAGGCACCTAGGGTGTGCCTTCCCCCTTTGGGACTCTTCCCTTCTTGAACCCTAGGTGCATGGGCCTCTTGGGGCTGGTGCCCTTGGCCCATGTAGGCCAAGGCGCACCCCCTACAGCCCATGTGCCCCCCAAGGCAGGTGGCCCCACCCGGTGGACCCCCGGGACCCTTCCGGTGGTCCCGGTACAATACCGGTGACCCCGAAACTTGTCCCGATGGCCGAAATAGCACTTCCTATATATAATTCTTTACCTCCGGACCATTCTGGAACTCCTCGTGACGTCCGGGATCTCATCCGGGACTCCGGACAACATTCGGGTTACTGCATATACATATCCCTACAACCCTAGCGTCACCGAACCTTAAGTGTGTAGACCCTATGGGTTCGGGAGACACGTAGACATGACCGAGACGACTCTCCGGCCAATAACCAACATCGGGATCTAGATACCCATGTTGGCTCCCACATGCTCCTTGATGATCTCATCGGATGAACCACGATGTCGAGGATTCAAGCAACCCCGTATACAATTCCCTTTGTCAATCGGTATGTTACTTGCCCGAGATTCGATCGTTTCCCAATACCTCGTTCAATCTCGTTACCGGCAAGTCACTTTACTCGTACCGTAATGCATGATCCTGTGACCAGACACTTGGTCACTTTGAGCTCATTATGATGATGCATTACCGAGTGGGCCCAGTGATACCTCTCCGTCATACGGAGTGACAAATCCCAGTCTTGATCCGTGTCAACCCAACAGACACTTTTCGGAGATACCCGTAGTATACCTTTATAGTCACCCAGTTATGTTGTGACGTTTGGTACACCCAAAGCACTCCTACGGTATCTGGGAGTTACACGATCTCATAGTCTAAGGAAAGGATACTTGACATTGGAAAACTCTAGCAGACGAACTATACGATCTTGTGCTATGTTTAGGATTGGGTCTTGTCCATCACATCATTCTCCTAATGATGTGATCTCGTTATCAATGACATCCAATGTCCATAGTCAGGAAACCATGACTATCTGTTGATCAACGAGCTAGTCAACTAGAGGCTTACTAGGGACATGTTGGTGTCTATTTTTCACACATGTATTATGATTTCCGGATAACACAATTATAGCATGAATAAAGACAATTATCATGAACAAGGAAATATAATAATAATGCTTTTATTATTGCCTCTAGGGCATATATCCAACAAAAATTTCATACATTCTCTCAGGGAGGGTGGCTCGGAGATTTTTGATCATGCAGGGAAAGAGAGGATCCTTCATGACCATTTCATTAAGTTTCTGGGCAAGCAAGATGATCGGAAAACCACCCTTAACTGGGAGAGGCTGGCCATCCCCACAATCGACCCGCAAGGCCTAGACTCACCGTTCTCCATGGCGGAGGTTTGGGCCGCTATCATTTCCTCCCCAACAGATAAAGCACCCGGGCCGGATGGATTCACGGGACAATTTTATCGCTCCTGTTGGCACATCATTTAGGAAGATGTCATGGCTGTCTTTCACAAGTTCCATCAGCTGGCAGGGCAAAACTTTGCAGAGATAAACAGTGCCGTGATCACGCTGCTCCCAAAGAAGAATGGTGCCTCTGAGGTCAACCACTACCGGCCGATTAGCCTGATACACTCAGTTGCCAAGCTCATCTCAAAAGTTCTTTCTGCAAGGCTAGCGGGGGTTCTTGCTGCAATCATTTCACCGGCACAGAATGCTTTCTAGAAAGGCAAATGCATACATGACAGTTATCAATATGTTCAGAGCTGCGTTAAGATGTTGCACAAAACAAAGAAGAAGGCGTTGTTCTTCAAGTTAGATATAGCGAAATCCTTTGATTCTGTGTCCTGGGAGTATCTGCTCGAGCTCATGCAGAAAATGGGCTTCCCGCCCAGATGGAGAAATTGGATTGCGTTGCTTCTCTCATCTGCTTCATCTTCCTGTATGCTAAATGGAACGCAAGGCCCAATCATATCCCATGGCTATGGATTCAGGCAGGGCGACCCGCTCGCTCCCCTGCTTTTCGTTTTGGCCATCGATCCCTTGCACCGACTCCTGGAGGCTACTGCAGAGGAGGAAATGATAGCTAATCTGCTGGGTCGTGGCATCAGCATGAGGATTAGTTTGTACGCTGACGATGCTGTCATTTTCGCAAATCCAGTGAAGGAGGAAGTGGACACGCTGCTATATCTGCTTCGCAGATTTGGGGAGGCTACGGGACTGAAACTGAACCAAGAGAAATCTTCAGTCATCCCAATAAACTGCGGTGATGTTCAGCTATCGGTAGTTCTGGAAAACTTTGGAGGGCAGCAGTCCAACTTCCCAACCACCTACCTAGGGCTCCCAATCTCTCCAAGGAAGCTGAAACTGGTGCATTTTCAGTTCATCATCGACCGGATCCGCTCTAGGTTGGCTGGATGGAAAGGAAAACTGATGAACATGGCCGGTCAGCGTGTCCTGGTGCGCGCAGTTTTGATAGCCCTGCCGGTTTTTGCTATGACTCTTCTAAAAGTGCCGAAAAAAATTCCTGAAAGAGGTGGACAAGGATCGGAGACAATTCCTATGGGCTCAAGATGAAAACTTAACTGGCGCCAAGTGCAAGGTAGCCTGGGGAGATGTTTGCCTCCCGCTAGCCAAGGGGGGGTTGGGTTGCTCGACCTCCATCGTTTTAGTACTGCTCTCAGGCTACGCTGGCTGTGGCTTACTTGGCAGCAGCTGCGGAGACCTTGTATGCGCTTTCCAGCCCCATGTGACAATGAAGATCGCGAGATGTTTTCATCTGCTACCTCGGTGCAGTTGGGCAACGGAAAATTAGCGCCCTTCTGGACTAGCAACTGGATCGGGTCTTCCACACTGCACTGCGAGTTCCCAGCTCTGTTCCACCATTCAAGAAGGAAAAACAGGATGGTTGCAGATGCATTGACAGAGGACAAATGGGTGCGAGATCTTTGACATGGAAACACTGCGGAGATCGCTCTGGAGTTCTTGCAAATGTGGAGGAAGATTCAGAGGGCAGGCATCGTGCTTTCCTCCGAGGAGGACAAGATCAGCTGGGTCGCCGGAAGAGGAGACGGCTCTTACTCGGCCAGGGCTGCGTACAATCTTCAAATCAATGATGTCCCTTCCTCGGGGATGAAAGTAGCATGCTAGAAGGCTTGGGCGCCAGGCACAGTGAAAATCTTTGCCTGGCTTCTCCTCAAGGACAGGTTATGGTGCAACGATCGCTTGCAACATCGAGGATGGCCTAATGGGTATTTCTGCACCTGTTGCAACAGAAATTTGGAGAGTTCCACACACCTTTTTTGGGACTGCCCATTCACTCGATCAGTCTGGCAGACGATGTCTTCTAGATTTGGCTGTGCAGCACTGAAAGAGGAGCGGGAATCGAACCACAGCTCTCTTAGACACTGGGAACGGCTCGTCGCCATGATGCCTCAAAGCTGCAGAAAGGGCCTCAAGACAATGTTGTTGTTGATCACCTGGGAGCTTTGGAAAGAGAGGAACGCATGTGTCTTCAGGGGAAAAATGCCACAGACGAAGGATGTTCTACGAGCCATTAGGGGCACGCTGGAGCTTTGGCGGCTTGCAGGAGCAAGATGTTTTGAGCCCCCGCTCAGGGAAGATGTAGCGAGATAAAACCTTTGCTTCTTTTAGTTTGGGAAGCCAGATCTCCCAATTTCTGGTAAACCATGATCACTTGATCATCCTTGTATTTTCCGTTGCTTTCTTCTAAATCAATGAAGCCGGTGACCCCAGATCTTTCAAACAAAAATTAGCATGTGCCACCATTTTAAGATTCATGTGCGGAATCGAATACACCAGAAAGCGTTCCCTAAAAAACCACATAGCATATTCATTAAAAGTTGTGGAGGCTTCAAAGTCTACGCGCAAACTAAGAATCTACTCCCCCCGTTCCTAAATATTTGTCTTTTTAGAGATTTTAAATGGACTACCACATACGGATGTATATAGACATATTTAGAGTGTAGATTCACTCATTTTGCTTAGTATGTAGTCACTTGTTCAAATCTCGAGAAAGAAAAATATTTATGAATGAAGGGAGTATGTAATACAATTGAGGGAGTCCTGGATTAGGGGGTCTCCGGATAGCCGGACTATATCCTTTGGCCGGACTGTTGGACTATGAAGATACAAGATTGAAGACTTCGTCATGTGTCCGGATGGGACTCTACTTGGCGTGGAAGGCAATATAGGAAATACGGATATGTATATCTCCCCCTTTGTAACTGACCTTGTGTAACCCTAGCCCTCTCCGGTGTCTATATAAACCGGAGGGTTTTAGTCCGTAGGACAACATACAATCATACTATAGGCTAGCTTCTAGGGTTTAGCCTCTCTGATCTCATGGTAGATCTACTCTTGTACTACCCATATCATCAATATTAATCAAGCAGGACATAGGGTTTTACCTCCATCAAGAGGGTCTGAACCTGGGTAAAACATCGTGTTCCCTGCCTCCTGTTACCATCTGCCTTAGACGCACAATTCGGGACCCCCTACCCGAGATCTGCCGGTTTTGACACCGACATTGGTGCTTTCATTGAGAGTTCCTCTGTGTCGTCGCCGTTAGGCTTGATGGCTCCTACTATCATCATAGCGATGCAGTCCAGGTGTAAGTGCATCTAGTGCCCCTTAGTGATTTTGGTGTATTGAAGACTTATAGGTTAAGGGACTAATGTGTTTGTGAGTGTACACAGGTCTATAAGTCTATGAGGAGTTTGATATTTAGAGAGAAAGTCGACCCATAAAAATGAAGTTCTTCGACTGAAGACTTTGTATCTCTGAAGACTTTCTGAAGACTTTGAAAGTGAAGAAATTGGTGTGACCGTGAAGACTTGGTATTCATTCGAGGAACATGAAGCGTGAAGACTTTTGTTTTCGTAGTTTCATTTTCTCTTTCTTGAGTCATAGGAAACACCGTACTGTTAAAGGGGGTCGAGGAAATACTAAGGAAAAATTTCCATGTGATGCTCAACTCAAAATCCTACACCTACCAATCCCTTCGAGTGAAGCCATTGGAAATCTCATACAATTCAGTCAATTTCTTCAGTGACAGAGACTGAGCAGTTAGGAATTCGCCAGTGCGGATTTGCTACACAGTGAGGAACATGATAGCCCTGAGGATTTTGCTACTCAAAATTCCGACCATTGTTGTGCTATGCGCCAGCTGTCTCAAAAAATCTATCCACCTAACGGTCATATCATTGAAGGGCATTTATGTCTTATCATGTCAGGCTGCTCCCTAGGCTATAAATAGCCGCCCCTACAACCACTAGCTGGTTGGCTGCTCCGAGAGAAACTGACACTTGTCATTTGAGAGCAACCCATCCTCCGAGGACTTTGAGCGAAAATCATCAAGTGAGGAAAAACCAAAAACCCAAAACCCAAACACCTACAAACCCCAAGTGATTGAGCATCACTAAAGAGATTAATCCTGCGTGGATCCGACGCTTGTTACCTTTGAAGACTGTGCTTCTTCCAGGCGGTTAGGCGTCATTGTCTAGAGCATCCAAGAGGAATTGTGGATCGCCGAGTGACCAAGTTTGTGAAGGTTTGGAAGTCACCTGAAGACTTACCACGAGTGATTGGACGAGGTCTGTGTGACCTTAGTTGAAGGAGAATACGGTGAGAACTGGGTGTCCTGAGCTGCGTGTTCAGGACTGGGTGTCCGGAACTGTGTGTCCTCAAGTTTAAATACTCAACCGCTCCAACCAGACGTACAACTGAGACAATAGTTGGAACTGGTCTACCAAATCATTGTCTTCACCAAGCTTACTGGTTCCATTTCCTCAACTCTTTCATTTCCTCATAATTGAGTTGTGTACTTGTTCATATCTGTGTTTGAAGACTTTGACTGAAGAATTTCTCAATTTCCGCAGTTCAATTTCTTCAGTCTGCTTGTCTTCATCCGGTGTTATCCTGTGCATACGCTTCCTATACTCTGTGCCTGTCTTCATTTCATCATGATGACTATGCTTGTATTCTGTTATGTTTACTGTTGAGTACTTATTCCGCTGCTAGTAGTTCTTCGCTAAGGAATTTCCTCACAGGCAAATTCCTCAGTGAAGAATTTCATAGAAATCGCCTATTCACCCCCTGAGGGAGTCCTGGATTAGGGGGTGTTCGGGTAGCCGGACTCCAGGACTATGAAGATACAAGATTGAAGACTACGTCCCGTGTCCGGATGGGACTTTCCTTGGCGTGGAAGGCAAGCTTGGCGATGCGGATATTCAAGATCTCCTACCGTTGTAACCGACTCTATGTAACCCTAACCCTATCCGGTGTCTATATAAACCGGATGGTTTTAGTCCGTAGGACAACTTCATCAACTCCATAGACAACAATCATACCGTAGGCTAGCTTCTAGGGTTTAGCCTCCTTGATCTCGTGGTAGATCTACTCTTGTACTACCCATATCATCAATATTAATCAAGCAGGACATAGGGTTTTACCTCCATCGAGAGGGCCCGAACCTGGGTAAAACATCGTGTTCCCTGCCTCCTGTTACCATCCGGCCTAGACGCACAGTTCGGGACCCCCTACCCGAGATATGCCGGTTTTGACACCGACATTGGTGCTTTCATTGAGAGTTCCTTTGTGTCGTCGCCTTTAGGCCCGATGGCTCCTTTGATCATCAACAACGATGCGGTCCAGGGTGAGACTTTTCTCCCCGGACAGATCTTCGTCTTCGGCGGCTTCGCTCTGCGGGCCAATTCACTTGGCCACCTGGAGCAGATCGAAAGCTACGCCCCTGGCCATCAAGTCAGGTTTGGAAGCTTAAACTACACGGCTGACATCCGCGGAGACTTGATCTTCGACGGGTTCGAACCACGGCCAAGCGCGTCGCACTATCTCGAGGGGCATGATCTAGCTCTGCCTCCAGACAGTGCCCTGGAGGCTGCACACGCATCGGTTCCGACCCCTAACTCGGAGCCTATTGCGCCAATCGAGGACGAATGGTTGGACGTCACCTCGGGGGCTGCAATCTCAAAGGCGATCGAGCCGAATGCTAGCCCCGCACTCTGCATGACCCGTGACTCCGAGGATGCGGACTCTTCCCCGGACTCCGAACCCCCCGCGCCCCTGCCAATCGAATCCGATTGGGCGCCGATAATGGAGTTCACCGCCGCAGACATCTTTCAGCACTCGCCTTTTGGTGTCATCCTGAATTCTCTTAAGTCTCTCTCTTTATCAGGAGAGCCCTGGCCGGATTACGGTCAGCGAGGATGGGATACGGACGAAGAAATTCAAAGCCCACCCACCACCCACTTTGTAGCCACTGTCGACGATCTAACCGACATGCTTGACTTCGGCTTCGAAGACATCGACGGTATGGACGGCGATGTAGGAGACGAACAGGAACCAGCACCTGTAGGGCGCTGGAAGGCCACCTCGTCATATGACATATATATGGTGGATACTCCAAAAGATGGAGATGGCGATGGAACAGTGGGGGATGACACCCCCAAGAAACAGCCAAAGCGCCAGCGTCAGCGGCGCCGCTCTAAATCCCGCCAAAGCAAAAACGGTGATTCCGGCACGGGAGATAATACTACCCCGGACAGCGCCGAAGAACACCCACCTCAGCAAGATTCGACACAGGAAGATGGAGAAGCCAGCCCTCATGAGAGAGCAGCAGACCAAGAGGTCGAGGATGATAACTATATGCCTCCCTCAGAAGACGAGGCAAGCCTCGATGACGACGAATTCGTCATACCATCAGACCCCGCCGAACAAGAGCGTTTCAAACGCAGGCTTTTAGCCACGGCAAGCAGCCTCAAGAAAAAGCAGCAACAGCTTAGAGCTGCCCAAGATTTGCTAGCTGACAGATGGACTGTAGTCCTTGCGGTCGAAGAGTATGAACTCGAACGCCCCTCCAAGAGTTACCCAAAGTGCAGGCCGCTACCCCGATTAGAGGAGGAAGCACCTACATCACCAGCGCACGACATGGCAGACCGGCCACCTCGCGGCCGCGACAGAGAGGCCTCTCGGCCCTCCACCCAAGCCATGCCCCGACGCCGCTCAACTAAGGCACGGGAAAATGCGCCAGACCTGCGAGACGTACTGGAGGACAAGGCAAGACAAACAAGATCGATCTACGGATCGCGCAGGCGCCCTACGGCACGTGACGATGATCTTCACTCCGGATACAACAAATTCGGCCGGGCCGAACACAACAGACATAGCTCTTCCGAGCTGCGTCGTGATATAGCCCAGTACAGAGGCGCCGCACACCCGCTATGCTTCACAAATGAAGCAATGGATCATAAAATCCTAAAGGGTTTCAAACCCGTAAACATCGAATCATACGATGGCACAACAGATCCGGCGGTATGGATCGAGGATTATCTCCTTCACATCCACATGGCACGCGGCGATGATCTACACGCCATCAAATACCTCCCGCTCAAACTTAAAGGACCGGCCCGACATTGGCTTAACAGCTTGCCAGCAGACTCAATCGGTTCTTGGGAGGACCTGGAAGCCGCATTCCTCGACAACTTCCAGGGCACTTACGTGCGACCACCGAATGCCGACGACTTAAGCCACATAATTCAGCAGCCAGAGGAATCGGCCAGACAATTCTGGACACGGTTCCTAACAAAGAAAAACCAGATAGTCGACTGTCCAAACGCAGAGGCCCTAGCAGCCTTCAAACATAACATCCGCGATGAGTGGCTTGCCCGGCACCTGGGACAGGAAAAGCCGAAATCTATGGCAGCCCTCACGACACTCATGACCCGCTTTTGCGCGGGAGAAGACAGCTGGCTAGCTCGTAGTAACAACTTATCAAAGAACCCTGGTAATTCGGATACCAAGGACAAAAGTGGCAGGACACGTCGGAATAAGCAAAAACGCCGCGTTAGCAGTGACAGCAATGAAGACACGACAGTCAATGCCGGATTCAAAGGCTATAAATCCGGTCAACGGAAAAAGCCATGCAAAAAGAATACTCAGGGCCCGTCCAGTTTGGACCGAATACTCGATCGCTTGTGCCAGATACATGGCACCCTCGAAAGGCCAGCCAATCACACTAACAGGGATTGTTGGGTGTTCAAGCAGGCAGGCAAGTTAAGGGCCGAAAACAAAGACAAGGGGTTGCACAGCGACGACGAGGAGGAGCCCAAGCCGCCGACACAAGGGACAGAAGGGCTTTCCCCCACAAGTGCGAACGGTGAACATGATATACGCAACCCACATTCCCAAGCGGGAGCGGAAGTGTGCGCTACGGGACGTATACGCGATGGAGCCAGTCGCCCCAAAGTTCAACCCATGGTCCTCCTGCCCGATCACTTTTGATCGAAGGGACCATCCCACTAGCATCCGTCATGGCGGCTTCGCCGCATTGGTTCTCGACCCAATCATCGACGGATTTCATCTCACAAGAGTCCTCATGGACGGCGGCAGTAGCCTAAACCTGCTTTATCAGGATATAGTGCGGAAAATGGGCATAGACCCCTCAAGGATTAAGCCCACAAAAACGACCTTTAAAGGCGTTATACCAGGTGTAGAAGCCAACTGTACAGGCTTAGTAACACTTGAGGTGGTCTTCGGATCCCCGGATAATTTCCGAAGCGAAGAGTTAATCTTAGATATAGTCCCGTTTCGCAGTGGCTATCACGCCCTGCTCGGACGAACCGCATTCGCAAAGTTCAATGCGGTGCCGCACTACGCATATCTCAAGCTCAAGATGCCAGGCCCTCGAGGAGTAATCATGGTCAACGGAGACACCGAACGCTCCCTCCGTACGGAGGAGCACACGGCGGCTCTCGCAGCGGAAGTACAAAGTAGCCTTCTTAGGCAATTCTCCAGTCCGGCCGTTAAAAAGCCAGACACTGCCAAGCGCGCCCGGAGTAACCCACATCAGGACCGCCTGGCACACTATGAGCAAGCATAGCAATGCAGCCCCAACCCCAGCTCTCGCGACATAGCGAAACCAGTACCTCGCGTACATAACTACGCCCTTGAAATACCATGGGCACAGGGGGAGGGGCACAATAACGACATGCCCAAAATACGGCTTAAAACGTACTAGGGGCTGCCGGATTCTTTTTTTTCTTACTTTCAGGACTCCATACTTCAGATGACCTGTTCGGCAATTCGACTGCCGCACAAACGATGCAAGATCCAGGGAGGCAGACAAGCCATGCCGCATTATGGAACTCCCAGGTGGTCTCTGTTACGAGCGGTATACCTGTTTTAAACACAATTCCGCGGCCTGCCCCTGGTCAGGACATACTACATAGTCCAATATCTTTTGCTTACCACACTATTTGTATCGTTTGGCTTTGATAAATAGCCTCTCTATAAACAATGCATAGCTTTCTGTCTATTTTTTGCATTATCATCTTTTCATATATATGTTTATGACATGTTGCACCCGTACACTGTGGTACGGAAAAACATGCCAGGGGCTTTAGTACCCATAAATATGGCGTGAGAAGTTCGTACACTTTCACAAGTGCGGCACCCCGAACTTATAGCACTATATGCATCGGCTCCGAATCATGATTTGGGTCAATAGTTGGGTTTGCCCGGCTCCTATGTTTTGGTGCCTTACGTTCCGCTATATCGGCTAAGGTAGCACTAGGAGAACCACTGCGATTGTGCCCCGGTTGAGATGGGTTAAGCACCTTAGTGGAGAAAGCTAAAACTGACTGTCATGATGAGGCATGAGACCGGTCGCTGTTCGAGAGGTTTTTCGAGTCCCTAAAGACTTATGCTGCTTCGAGCGAGGAGCTGGCTTTGTCCGGCCAAGGCTTGGATAGCGCCCCGAACTCGGTCTTCCGAACTAGGGGCTTCGCCGAAATTTAAAATTATAGAGTTCTATGGCTAAGTGAGAGTGTTCAAGCATTATAGTCCGATTGCCTAGTTCGTTGTGCTGAGCGCCTCCCTCGAAGGACCCAACTATGGGAAAAAGAGCGCTCAGGTTTATCCCGAACACCCCGGCACTAGTGGCATGGGGGCAGAAGCCGACGACTGGCCATCTCTCAATTTTTTGATGAACGGCCGCACATAAAGTAATATTTTAAATTCAACAAGCATTGCTTAGCGCATATGAACAAGTTTTCAGCGCACAAGATAAACACGAGCGAGTTTATTCAAAAATTCATCTTGGTACATTCATCCGCCACAAGGCGGGCACTCGCAATAACATCCTTATAATAGTTCTCGGGCTTGCGATGCTCCTTCCCCGGCGGCGGCCCGTCCCTCACAAGCTTCTCACCGTCCAGCTTACCCCAGTGCACCTTTGCACGGGCAAGGGACCTACGGGCACCTTCGATGCAGACGGAGCGCTTGATGACCTCGAGCCTTGGACAGGCCTCCACCAGTCGCCGCACCAGCCCGAAGTAGCTCCTAGGCAGGGCCTCTCCGGCCACAGCCGAACTATGAAGCCCTTCATGGCTTGTTCGGCCACCTTGTGGAGCTCGACCAGCTATTTCAGCTGGTCGCTCAAGGGCACAGGGTGTCCGGCCTCAGCATACTGAGACCAGAACACCTTCTCCTTCGAGCTGCCCTCTTCGACTCGGTAGAATGCGGAGGCGTCGGATATGCTGCGGGGAAGATCTGCGAATGCCCTTGGAGAGCTCCGGATTCGGGTAAGTAACAAGTACTTTACTTTTATACTTCTGCTTTGCATAAAGAAAGCCTTACCCGCCGCTATCTTTTTCATCTCCTCCAACTCTTGGAGGGCCTTTTGGGCTTCGGCCTTGGCGGACTTGGCAGTCTCAAGGGCCGCCGCGAGCTCGGACGCTTGCGTCTTGGACTCAAGCTCCAAACTCTCATGTTTTTTCATGAGAGCCTGAAGCTCCTGCTGCACCTCGCGAACCTGGCCCTCAAGTTTCTCTCGCTCGGAGCACTCCGCGGCCATTTTCTTTTCGGCCTCGGACAGCGCCTGCTTGAGGGTCACCACCTCAGTCGTGGTCCCTACAATAAGCAGTACAATCCTGTTATTCTTTTTGCAATCAAGCCTTTCTATAGGCACTTTTTCTGTAAGGTATTTCTTACCTTCTTTCTCCTCGAGCTGCCGTTTGGCAAGGCCGAGCTCTTGCTCGGTCCGCTCGAGGCCCTGTTTCAGGGCACCCACCTCCGCAGTCAGTGCGGCGGTGGCCAGCAGCGAAGCCTGCATACGCATATTGACTCTTTTTTGTTAGACTCCTGCAAAATTTAATAGATCCTCTATTCGGCTTTTCTTTCCAAACGCCAAACAGAGCATCAGGGGCTACTGTCTATGCGGTTATATTTTTACATATTTTTTACTTACCTCGAAGCCTGTTAGAAGGCTAGCGCAAGCTTCACTCAGTCCGCTCTTGGCGGACTGAACCTTCTGGATCACTGCACTCATAATAGTATGGTGCTCCTCGTCGATGGAGGCGCCATCAAGCACCTCCAGTAGATTGTCCGGCACCTCCGGTTGGACGGAGGCTGCCGGCTCAGAAGGCTTACTCCTCTTGGAAGGAGTTCGCCTACCGCGGTCCGGAACTGTGGAAGATTCCGGCGCGGTGTCCGGCACAAAGCCGGACTGGGAGCCCTGGGGGGCCTTATCCCCTTCACTCCTGGACTCCGGGAGGTTGCCTTGCGGCTCCTCCGGGACCACCTCCTCCTGCCCCGGAGCTTGACGTGACGCCACTTCGGCGTCGTCTGTAGTGCGGGGGGAGACAGCGGGCGGAACTGAGTTCATGTCCGATGAGTCCAGGGAGCCGCCCGACAATTCGTCGAGTCCGGCCCGGGGCGGACTGCATAATTACATTCGACATTAGGGAAAGCTGTGAAACAAAGGAACATCATGAGTTACTCTGATATCCGAACTTACGATTTCGCCGGACGCTTGGCCTTGTCTGGCCACTCCTGTTCGCCCTCTTCAGCGTCAGGGGCGTAGTCCGGTGGAGGGGTCTTCCTTTTCCTAGACCCCTCGGCCTCCCCCGTTGGGGTGGCCTTCCTCTTCTCTCCTCCCTCCGCTGGGGGGGGGGAGAGTTTTCTTCTTCCTCCTCGTTTTCACGGGAGGAGGGCGTCTCGGGTTCATCAGATGACGAGTCCGACACTACCACGTTGCGGGCACTCTTTCGAGTCCTCGTGGTCTTCTTCTTCTTGGCCTTCTTCTCCGGCACCACATAAGGCGCCGGAGCCAGCAGCTTCACTAGTAGAGCTGGAGCTGGGTCTTCGGGCAGCGGAGCCGGACAGTTAATCGGTCCGGACATCGCCCGCCAAGCCTGTCAAAGGTAAGGGAGTTTAGATCCCGCATAGAGTCAAACTATGAAAAAAGATTAACATCCTGTAAAAGGTGTAGATGGCTTACCTCGCTAGCGTGACGCTGCGAGCTGTATCCGCGGTCCTCGGAAGTGGATGCGGGAGCCTCGGTGCCCTTGAATAGCATCTTCCAGGCGTCTTCGTACATCGTGTCGAAGAGCCTGCTGAGGGTTTGATGCTACGTCGGGTCGAACTCCCACAAATTAAAATCCCGTTGTTGGCACGGGAGGATCCGGCGGAAGAGCATAACCTGGATTACATTAACAAGCCGGATTGGCTTGTTCACTAGGGAGTAGATGCATGTTTGCAATCCGGTCACCTCTTTTTCGTCAACCCACGACAGGCCCGTCTCTTTCCAGGACACAAGCCGCATGGGGGGTCCGGATCGGAACTCGGGGGCTGCGGTCCATTTCGGATCGCGCGGCTCGGTGATGTAAAACCACCCGGATTGCCATCCCTTTAGGGTCTCCACAAAAGAGCCCTCGAACCATAGGACGTTGGCCATCTTGCCCGCCATGGCGCCTCCGCACTCCGCCTGGCTGCCGCGCACCACCTTGGGCTTGACGTTGAAGGTCTTGAGCCAGAGGCCGAAATGGGGGCGGACACGAAGAAAAACCTCGCACATGATGATAAACGCCGAGATGTTGAGGATGAAGTTCGGGGCCAGATCGTGGAAATCCAGGCCGTAGTAGAACATGAGCCCTTGGACAAATGGGTGGAGTGGAAAACCCAGTCCGCGGAGGAAGTGGGGGAGAAATACTACCCTCTCATGGGGCCTTGGGGTGGGGAGAAGCTGCCCCTTTTCTGGAAGCCGGTGCGCGATGTCCTTGCACAGGTATCCGGCCTTCCTTAGGTTCTTGACTTGTCCCTCCGTGACGGAGGAGACCATCCACTTGCCTCCCGCTCTGGACATTGCTGGAGAAGGTTGAGGTGGGAAGTGCGGGCTTGGGCGCTGGAGCTCGAGTGCGCAGGAGATGGATAGGCAAAGGAGGAAGAAGGCATAGGTAAAAAGGGTGGATCCTTATCCCCTTACATGGGCGGATGCGGTTGTGCGTCCCCACCTGCCTAGTAAAACTCGCTTGCCTCCCAAGCGCCGTGATAAGTGGCTCGGTTGGGTTACCCACGTCCGTATTGATGAGAATCCCGAAAGGGGGGGAGTTACACAATCTCTGCTTTGACAGGACGTGCCAAGGAAACCGCCTCGCAAAACACGCTGAGGTGGAAAAGTAAAAACGAGCAAAGGACTTGGCCGTAGTGTGATGTCACGCTACAGAATACGTCAGCAGATTAGATTTGTGTTAATATTATTCTCTCTATGGAAATATGTGGAAACTTATTTTGCAGAGCTGGACACTACTCTTGGTGTTTACAATCTTCTATGAAGGACTTGGAGGAGGAACCCGCCTTGCAATGCCGAAGACAATTTGCGCGCCGGACTCGTCGTCATTGAAGCCTGGTTCAGGGGCTACTGAGGGAGTCTTGGATTAGGGGGTGTTCGGGTAGCCGGACTATACCTTCAGCCGGACTCCAGGACTATGAAGATACAAGATTGAAGACTACGTCCCGTGTCCGGATGGGACTTTCCTTGGCGTGGAAGGCAAGCTTGGCGATGCGGATATTCAAGATCTCCTACCATTGTAACCGACTCTATGTAACCCTAACCCTATCCGGTGTCTATATAAACTGGAGGGTTGTAGTCCGTAGGACATCAGAATCAACTCCATAGACAACAATCATACCATAGGCTAGCTTCTAGGGTTTAGCCTCCTTGATCTCGTGGTAGATCTACTCTTGTACTACCCATATCATCAATATTAATCAAGCAGGACATAGGGTTTTACCTCCATCGTGAGGGCCCAAACCTGGGTAAAACATCGTGTTCCCTGCCTCCTGTTACCATCCGGCCTAGACGCACAGTTCGGGACATCCCTACCCGAGATCCGCCGGTTTTGACACCGACACCCCCCCTCTAGTGGATATAACGCACTTTCAATTGGTATCAGAGCAAGGTACTCCCTTGTTCTGTGTGATTTCGGTTTAACCGCCTGGAGTTTTAGTTATGTCGACCGCATGTATGATCAAGGTCTCTGCTGGGTGTCCTACCTTCGATGGGACGGACTACCCCTACTGGAAGAATAAGATGCGAATGCATCTTGAGGCAATTGATAACGATCTCTGGTATGTTGTGGAAAATGGTGTTCCCTCAGTCACACCTTCTCTGAATGCTGCTGATGTGAAGAGATTCAAGCAACTCGACTCTCAAGCGAAGAATATCATATGTGGCCATCTGAGCAAAGGACAGTATGGCAGAGTGAGTGCTTTGGAGACAGCGAAGCTTATCTGGGACAGGTTGTCCAAAGTAAATGAAGGAGTCTCAACACAGCGTGACTCTCGAGTTGATGTTCTTCGCAATCTCTTCAACCGCTTCAAAAGACTCGACAATGAAAATGTTCAACAAACCTTCGATCGCCTCACTGACATCTCAAATGAGCTTCAAGCACTTGGTGCCACTGACATCACCGACCATGGGGTGGTGAAGAAATTGCTGAGATCGCTTGATTCCTCATTTGACACTCTGGCATTGATGATACAAGAATGTGCTGATTACAAGTCACTTGATCCCGCTAATATTCTCGAGAAGCTAAATACTCATGAGTTCCAACTTGCTGAAAAGAGAGATCTCTATGGTTCAAGCTATGGCAGATCACGTGCACTGAAGGCCAAGGCAGTATTTGAGTCCGAAGATGAAGACTCTGGTAGCAGCCTTGGTGATCCTGAAGAACTGAGCCATGATCTGGCTCTGCTCATGAAGAAGTTCCAAAAGTTCTCAAGACGTGGTCGCCTTGGAAGACCCTCAAGGAGCAATGATTCCTCACCCAGTCACTACAAGAAGAGGCTCTGTCACAAGTGCAAGAAACCTGGACATTTTATTCAAGATTGTCCTCAATGGGAAAAGGAATCAAAGAAGAAGAAATACAAGGATTACAGTTCTGATGATGCAAAGAAAAAGAAGAAGTCCACAAAATCCTCATCATCAAAATCCTCAAAGCCTTCATATCACAAGAAGAGCAGCTCCAAGAAGGCCAGGGCATTCACTGGCAAGGAAATGGACTCTGAGGCTGAATCTGAAGAAAATGAGGAAGAGGAGTCATCTGAGGAGTCCGAATCCGGAGTGGCGAGCCTTGCTCTCGCTACTGCATTCGTCAGCAAGTCTATCTTCAACACTGAAGAAAATGACGTCACCAACAAGGCTGATGAAGGGAATGATGACTACGCTCCCACCTATTGCTTCATGGCAAAGGGTGCCAAGGTACTCAAATATACCTCATCTGAATCAAGTGAGAAAGAATCTGATGAAAACCTTAAGCCCAGCTATTCTAAACTTGCTAAGATTGCTATAAAACAACAAAGGGCTTTAGAAAAGGTTCAAAACATGCTAGACAAAAGTGATGATATGTTGGGTGAAGAAATGGATCGCACTGAAACTTTGACTGAAAATCTTCAAAGACTTCAGTCCAAGCTTGACAAACTTCAAACTCATCATAACACTCTCTTATCGGATCATGAGAAGCTTTCTTATGAATTTCTTCAAAGAAAGCAAGACCTTGAGAAGCTAAGAGTGAGTTATGAAGATCTTCAGAAGGAGCGCGATTCATTACTTGCTCAACAAATCAGTGCTTCTCAGGAAGAATTTGTTCCTTCGTGTTTGAAATGCATTGAACGTGAATCTGCTAATTCTTCACCTGAATGTTCAAATGCTGCTAATGTTTCAAATTCTTCACACGCCTCTGCTATCACTAATTTCTCATTTGAGGACATTTCTAGTATCACTGATGATGCAGGGTTGAAGGAATTATACATGACAGGCATGTACAAAAGCCTCAAAGGGCATCAGGATCTTTGTGATGTGCTTAAAAAGCAGATCCTCAACAGGAACCCTAGGAAAGAGGGTATTGCCTTTGAGAGGAAACTCAATGCTGATGGTACATATTGGAAGCCTGGGCAGTACCCCAAAACTACATGGGTTGCTGCAAAGGGATCTCCAGTTGATCCATCTAACCTATCTGGATATGCATGTGAATCTCCTCATTCTGATGATGAGTCATTTGACTCCAACTACAAACTATTCAAAAATCAGAATGGTGAAGTATTTGCTAGATATGTTGGCACTAACTGCAGGAATGGTCCCCCTATGAAGAAAATCTGGGTTCCCAAAAGATGCCTTGAAAATCTTCAGGTGAATGCCATCATGACGCCACCTGTGAAGAATAGGAACCCCAGATCAAATGCTTCATATGGACCAAATTCTTCATATGGATCCAAGTCCTCATACAGACAAAACTCCTCACATGGATCATATTCCTCAAAAGGATCAAAGTCCTCAAATGAACATCATCGTGCTAACCCGTCTGTTTCGCAGGGAAGATCTAAGGATTATGGATATGTGCATTATTCTTCAAATTATTATGTCCATAAGTCCTCGAGGAATTTCTCTACTTACTCTTATGCTTATTCTAACCCCTCTTATGTGAAACGAAATGGACTGGCTTCTATGCCATCCTTCTCGTATGGAGCTCGCAGAATGATGAACTCTTTGCCACCCCTTATATGTGGGTGGTGAAGAAAAAGAACTAATCTCTTCTGCAGGGTCAGGTCTCTAGACGTACGTAATCGTCTGAAAAATTTGCTAGAGACCTGAGCATGCCTGATAGGACCCAGGATAATCATGAAGAAATGAATTTTCATTTCTCACGTCCTCATATTGCTTTATCTGTTCTTTTGCTTGATGAAATTGATCTGATGAATTGATGTCATATTCTTCACTGATGAAGTATATGAGTTTGTAAGCTACACTAATTCATCTGCAGGATGATCAACCCAAAGCCACTGAGTGGGTCCTCGATAGTGGATGTACAAACCACATGACTGGTGACAAGAATCTATTGATGGATGCTCCATTATCTCCGTTGCATCTGAAGCATATCATATTTCCTGACAAAGGCAAAAGTCAGGTATTGGGTCTAGGTAAGGTTGCGATCACAAAGGATCGACACATGGACAAAGTCATGCTTGTTGAGTCCTTAGGATACAACCTTATGTCTGTCTCAATGCTTTGTGATCTTGATATGGTTATTGTCTTTGGCAAGTACAGTTGTGTTGTGGTTATGGAAGCTGACAATTCCAAAGTCTTCGAAGGCTTTAGGAGAGGAGACCTGTATATTGTTGATTTCTCTACAGGACCACAACCAGCCGTGTGCTTACTTGCAAAAGCTTCAGAAGGCTGGCTCTGGCATCGACGACTTGGTCATGCAGGCATGAGGAATTTGCACACGCTTGCGAAGAAGAAGCATGTCATTGGCATCGAGAATGTCAAATTCCTCAAGGATCACCTATGCGGAGCCTGTGAAGCTGGGAAGATGACGAAGGCCAAGCATCCAACGAAGACTATCATGACCACCACTCGGCCATTTGAATTGCTTCACATGGATCTCTTTGGTCCTAATCATTATTCTGCTATTTCAAATGAAGCATCTCAATATGGCTTTGTTATTGTTGATGATTATTCTCGCTACACATGGGTACACCTTGTTACTTACAAACATGAAGTGCAGGAAGTCTTCAAACAATTTTCCTCGAGGGCTTCAACCAACTTTGGTGTGAAGATCAAGCACATCAGAAGTGACAATGGCACTGAGTTCAAGAATTCTGGTCTCGATGACTATCTTGATGAACTTGGTATTACTCATGAGTTATCTGCTCCTTATACTCCTCAGCAGAACAGCGTCGTGGAGCGTAAGAACAGGACTCTTGTTGAGATGGCTTGCACTATGCTTGATGAATACAAAACACCTCACCGGTTCTGGACTGAGGCAATTGGTACTGCGTGCCACATCATCAACAAAGTATATCTTCACAAATTCTTCAAGAAAACTGCCAATGAGCTCCTCACTGATAAGAAACCCAATGTAAGTTATTTCAAAGTCTTCGGTGCTAAATGTTGGATTAGAGATCCTCATCACAACTCAAAATTTGCACCGAAAGCACATGAAGGTTTTATGCTTGGTTACGGAAAGGACTCGCACACCTACAGAGTCTTCAACAACATTCTTCACAAGGTTGTTGAAACTGTAGATGTGCGGTTTGATGAAACTAATGGCTCGCAAAGAGAGCACCTACCTACTGTGATAGATGAACCAGCACCCGAGGAAACTATCAAGTTCAAGGCTACTGAGGATGTCATTCCCACTGAAGAATCTGCTGAAGAATTCATTCCAGAACATGAAGAACGTCGAGCTAATGCACCTGAAGAAAATGCTGAAGAAAATGGTGCTGAAGAAAACGCTGATCAAATTCTTCAACGGCAACCAGCTCATCCTTGCATTGCAAAAGAAGTGCAAGTTGAAAAGATCATCAATGACATCAAAGCGCCAGGTCCTCTCACACGCTCAAAAGCTTCACATTTGTCTAACTTTTGTGGGCACTATGCTTTTATCTCTATTACAGAGCCCACTAAGGTAGATGAAGCATTTCTGGAGCCTGAGTGGATTCAGGCCATGCAAGAAGAATTACATCAGTTCGAGCTCAACAATGTCTAGGAACTGGTCAAACGTCCAGATCCTCGCAAGCACAATATCATCGGCACAAAGTGGATCTACCGCAACAAGCAAGATGAAAATGGCCTTGTGGTGAGGAATAAGGCACGACTAGTAGCTCAAGGCTACACACAAGTTGAAGGAATTGATTTCGATGAAACTTTTGGACCTGTTGCTAGGCTTGAGGCTATTCGCATATTACTTGCTTATGCTAACCATCATGATACCACTTTATATCAAATGGATGTGAAAAGTGCATTCCTCAATAGTAAGCTTGAGGAAGAAGTATGTTTTGCTCAACCCCCAGGTTTTGAAGATCCAAAGAATACCGAAAAAGTCTTCAGACTCAACAAGGCCCTCTATGGCCTCAAGCAGGCCCCACGGGCGTGGTCTTCAAATTCGTCAACAACGCAATGGCATATTCATATCTCAGGAGAAATACCTCAAGGATGTACTGAGGGAATTCGGCATGCAAGATTGCAAAGGCGTCAAAATTCCTATGCCCACAAATGGCCATCTGTGCACTGATGAAAATGGTATTGACTTCGATCATAAGGTGTAACGCCCCGAGACCGTTGCGCCACGTGTCTTCCAGTTATTCGCTGTTGTTGTCTTGTCATTCGCTTGCGTGTTGCATCTTGTCATGTCATTTTGTGCATTGCATCATCATGTTTTAAAACTTGCATTCGTCCGGGTTCTTCGAGTACTCTCCGTTGTCCGTACTGAGCCCAACCACACTTGCACGCGCCCGCGGCATGTCCAAAATATTATTTTATAAGTGGCCGGAAAATGTTCTCGGAATGGGTTGAAAGTTTGCATGCGGTGTTGTTTTGTTGTCAGTAGATCGCCTGCCAAGTTTCATCGCATTCGGAGTCCGTTTGATGCCCCAACGGATAACTATAGTGGCAGTATAGCCGGTCTAATGTCGGACGTTTTCGGTCTCCGAAAACTGTTGTCGGGCTTTCCCTCTCTTCTCTTCTCTCAGCTCGAGACCGTCTACACAACTCACTACCTACCGCCAGGTCCAACCTAACCCCTCTCGTTAGCCCGCAGCCCCCCTCGCGCGCGTCCGAAAGTTGTCGCGAACCGACCCGGGGAGTCATCACCGTTGTGTCCGGATCATCCCCAAACATCTACAAAACGTCACCGTTTTCTCATTTGGTCTCCCTAAGATTTTATTTCGCGACCGTCCGTTTAAAATCGGAGGGACCAAATGCCTCCATCCAAAAATCCACTTACTATATAAAAAGAGCAACCCTAGAATCTAGGGGAGCTGTCCCATCCTTCCCCCTCGCGCCGCCACTTTCCAAATCCCACATCGGGATCCTCCCTGATCCCCTCGTCCACCTTGTTTTCCCTGTCGCTCAAATCAGGGCCTCCCCTGCCTTCCCAATCCATCGATCCATCCAACCATCAGCCAGCCGCAGCGCCTCCCTGCTCGATCGTGTGCTCGAGGCGCCCGAGCACCTCGTGCTTCTCCTCGTCGCCGGAGACGAGCACCAGGACCAGGCCGTCCCCGCACCGCACCCTGCCTCTCCTTCTCTTTTCCTTCTTCCCCTACTTCTTCTCTCTTCCTCACCCCGTGGTCTTTCTCTCTTTCTTCAGGGAGAACAGGAGCTTGCCCGCCATGGCCGTCTCATCCCGGAGCAAGCTCGTCGGCCTCCTCAACCACCCCGCGCCACCACCGACAGCTCGTCGCCGGAGACCCATCAGCAGACCTCCAGGAGCCCGCGGCCTCCTCTGCTTCTCCTCCTGGTGCCTCGCGGGAGCAGCTCCACCCTCGGCTGAAGCCCCACGCCGGCGTGCCGCTCCGCCAAGTTCCTCGCCGCGTCTTCCCATGGAGCGCTAGGAATAACCACAGCACCCCGTCGCCGCCCAAGTACACCGAAGCTCCATCCCCGCGCTCAGATCCGCCGGATCTTGTCGCCTCGCCTGATCCCCGCCTCCTCGCGCCTCCCTGCATCGACGGCGGCACCGGTTACGGCTCTGAACCTGAGCCCCGCTCCTGTTTGCTCTGTTTTAGTCGAGCAGAGAGCTCGCCTGCTCGTCCGCGTTGACCTCCACATCGCGCGTGGGCTGCCTTCCCTCGATCGCCAGAAGCCCAGCCTGCCTTCCCTTCGCTAGTCCAGCCCCACAGGCCTGGCTCCGGCCAGCCTCTCCACCGAACGGCCCACGAGGCCCAAGGTGAGCAGCCCCTCTCCACTCCCTCTCCTGTACACTACCGGGCCAAACAGTTTCGGCCCGTGTCTGTTTTTCTTCTATCAGCGAATTTTCCTATTTATCCAGAAAACTGCCAGTTTACAGTTTAGTCCCTAGACAACATGCATATAATTACTCATGAACCGTGCATCGGAATTAAATAAACTTTATATGTAAAATGGCTAGAATTTTGTCTAGTTTAATAATATGCAACTTTCACCCATGTTTAAGATGTTTAAAATGATGTTTGTTTAAATTTGTCCCTATGCCATGTTAAAATGATTTAATTCATAACTAAATAACCGTAGCTCCAAATTTAATAAACTTTATATGTAAATGGGGTAGAAAAATGCCTAGTTTAACATGGTGGCCTTACTTTGCATGTTTAATAACTCTAAAATTATGTTTAGGGCAGAACATGACCTAACCTAATATATGCACATGGGGAGTTTCCGGATTTGTTGTTTGTTGTTCCGGCCTCATTTAAACTTGCCTAGTTAGGTAGTTTAATTATGCTTCACCCTCTTGCCATGTTTAACAACATTTAATATTGTTGGGTACATAAACGAGATTGAACTAAATAACTTGTTGTGGTGTTTCGTCAATATGCAACTCGTTGCATATTGATCTCCACTTAATTTGTAGTTTTGTTTGTGCACGTTGCCATGCCATGCTTCATTAAACCGGACATGCATCATACTTGGTTGTGCATCATACCATGTTCTTGTGTTGGTTGTTTACCATGTTGTGTGCTTCTTTCCGGTGTTTGCTTCTTCGGGTTGGATCCGATAACGTCGTGATTGTGAGGACCCGTTCGTCTACGTTCGTTTGTCTTCTTCATGGACTCGTTCTTCTTCTTTGCGGGATTTCAGGCAAGATGACCATACCCTCGAAATCACTTCTATCTTTGCTTTGCTAGATGCTCGCTCTTTTGCTATGCCTATGCTGCGATACCTACCCCTTGCTTATCATGTCTCCTATATTGTTGAACCAAGCCTCTAACCCACCTTGTCCTAGCAAACTGTTGTTTGGCTATGTTACCGCTTTGCTCAGCCCCTCTTATAGCTTTGTTAGTTGCAGGTGAAGATTGAAGTCTGTTCCTTGTTGGAACATGGAGATGTTGTTCCTTGTTGGAACATGTTTACTTGTTGGGATATCACAATATATCTTATTTAATTAATGCATCTATATACTTGGTAAAGGGTGGAAGACTCGGCCTTATGCCTGGTGTTTTGTTCCACTCTTGCCGCTCTAGTTTCCATCATATCGGTGTTATGTTCCCGGATTTTGCGTTCCTTACGCGGTTGGGCTATAATGGGAACCCCTTGACAGTTCGCCTTGAATAAAACTCCTCCAGCAATGCCCAACATTGGTTTTACCATTGGCCACCTAGCCTTTTCTTTTCCTTGGGTTCTGCAGACTCAAGGGTCATCATTATTTTAACCCCCCCGGGCCAGTGCTCTTCTGAGTGTTGGTCCACCTGTCAGCTGCCGGTGGCCACCAGGGGCAACTCTGGGCTGGCCTACCCGTACCTAAGACAATCTGAGTGTGCCCTGAGAAAGAGATATGTGCAGCTCCTATCGGGATTTGTCGGCACATTCGGGCGGTGTTGCTGGTTTAGTTTTACCCTGTCGAAATGTCTTGTTGTACTGGGATATCGAGTCTGATCGGAATGTCTCGGGAGGAGGTCTATTCCTTCGTTGACCGTGAGAGCTTGTGATGGGCTAAGTTGGGACACCCCTGCAGGGATTTGAACTTTCGAAAGTCATGCCCGCGGTTATGCGCAGATGGGAATTTGTTAACGTCCGGTTGTAGAAAACCTGAAGTTGACCTTAATTAAAATACATCAACCGCATGTGTAACCGTGAGGGTCTCTTTCCGGCGGAGTCCGGGAAGTGAACACGGTTGTTGGAGTTATGCTTGGCGTAGGTTGCTATAGGATCACTTCTTGATCATAGTTATCGACCGTGCTTTGCCTTCTCTTCTCGCTCTCATTTGCGTAGGTTAGCCACCATATATGCTAGTCACTTGCTGCAGCTCCACCTCATACTTTGACCTTACTCATAAGCTTAAATAGTCTTGATCGCGAGGGTGCGAGATTGCTGAGTCCCTGTGGCTCACAGATACTTCCAAAACCATCTTGCAGGTGCCGAGGATACCGTGCAGATGACGCAACCAAGCTCAGGAGGAGCTCGTTGAAGATCTTGTCCATTGTGTTATTTCGTTCTAGTTGATCAGTAGTGGAGCCCAGTTGGGGTCGATCGGGGACCGTGTCGCATTTGGGGTTCTTCTTTTATTTTGGTTCCGTAGTCGGACCTTGATTGTATTTGGATGATGCAATGCTTTATTCATGTAATTGTGTGAAGTGGCGATTGTAAGCCAACTATGTATCTTTTCCCCTATGGTATTACATGGGTTGTGTGAAGATTACCTCACTTGCGACTTTTCTTTCAATGCGGTTATGCCTCTAAGTCGTGCTTCGACACGTGGCAGATATAGCCGCATCGAGGGCGTTACATAAGGTATACCGCTCCATGATTGGTTCTTTATTGTACTTATGTGCATCTAGGCCAGATATAATGCTTAGTGTTTGCATGTGTGCCCGATTTCAAGCTACACCGAAGGAATCACACCATAAGGCTGTGAAGCATATTCTTCGATATCTAGCTCACACACCAACACTTGGATTATGGTACCCCAAGGGCTCGGCTTTTGATCTCATTGGATATTCTGATTTTGACTATGCTGGTGATCGTGTGGACCGCAAGTCAACATCTGGTACATGTCATTTCCTCGGACGATCTTTGGTCTGTTGGTCCTCGAAGAAACAGAACTGCGTATCACTATCTACTACTGAAGCTGAGTTCATTGCCGCTGGTTCTTGCTGTCCTCAACTACTATGGATGAAGCAAACTCTCAAGGACTATGGCGTCAACATGAAGAATGTGCCACTCTTCTGTGACAATGAGAGTGCCATCAAGATTGCTCACAACCCAGTTCAGCACTCGAAGACAAAGCACATTCAGATTCGTCATCATTTTCTTCGTGATCATGTGTTGAAGGGCGACATTTCTATTGAGCATGTGAAGACTGAAGAACAGCTAGCCGATATCTTCACAAAGTCCTTGGATGAGAAAAGATTTAGCAAGTTGCGGTGTGAGCTAAATATCCTAGAATCTTCGAATGTTCTTTGAAAAGGACACCCATCCTAACACTAATGCAAAATTGATGACTTAGACGTGCAACACATGAAGAAACGTTTTTCTTCAATTCAATGAAGAACAACACTCTTAGTGTGAGGAAATTAACGAAGAATTTGATTCTCAGAACCCTATGATAATTGTACGCGGTGTCTGAAATCATCATTCTTATACGGTGGGTCATGCCACCACCAAAAGTTGAAATTCCTCAATTATTCATATTCTTCAACTTTGCATTGTCTTCACTGCTTCCATTGTTTTTATTCATTGGCTATATATATATATAAGTTTATGTCCTCTACAACATTCACTTATTGCTAATTCTTCAAGTTGGTTTTTCTGCTAAGTGAATGTGATCGGACTCTTCCCCCTCTATGCTATACTCAACCCAATCTATTCACAAATTCTTCATGTGCGTTCTATTTGAAACTCGTTCAAAATCTTCACTGTGTCCTTGTCAGCTGAAGAAATTGCGAACGGAACTTCAAAACATATCTTATCGAAATTTTCGGCTTTGCCGCTCAAACCGTTCCGCATCCCACGTTATACTTATCCACTCACCCACGATCGCACACGATTTCCACCTCTCAGTACGTGGGTGACACATGTCAAGCGAATGAGAAGGGTCAGGGGCACGTTCGTCTAATTTCTTCGGGCGAGCAGTTTTTCACCGTGGCTATAAATACCCCTCCTTCCCTTCCTCACTTCTTTTACTCCACTCGACCTCTCTCCAGCTCGAGCTTCTCAAACCCTAGTGCCGCCGCTACTTCATCGCCGCCGGTGAGGAAGAGCTTCACTGCCTCGACCTCATCGCCGACGTACTCGCGCCGACCGCGGAAATCTTCACTCCGCCGCCGCCGTAGCCGTCTTCCTCCGTCGAGTTAGGGCGTGGAAGATCTACACAGACGAACTTCATCTCTACACCTCACGGTTTGTCGTGTTCTTCGTCCAGGGTAATTAAAAGTTACTTTTACTGCCCTCGTTGATTCGAATGATTATCTTCAAAATCTTCAAAGGTGTTTTTCTTCATATCTTCACACACTAAACACCTCACAAGTCATCTATTCTTGATTCGTTTCTCTAAGCATCATTTTTCTTCAAGATTCCTCAGTTGTGTGGATCTTCGATCTATATAACTCTGGAACCTAAGACAAAGAACGCTTAGTGAAATTCTTCAAGACTCATCTGGTCAAATTCCTCAAACTTGTTCTTTTTGAAAACCCCTCTGAGAACGCATATGACCTCTCCAAATTCCTCGCAACTATACTCTGTTCACAGGTACACATGTCAGCTGCTGAATCACTAGGTTCTCATCAACTTAACTCATTTGCAGCGTTCCTCGAAGAAAAGTTGCATACTTCTTCAGAGAATTCAATTGTCCAAATTCCTCAACTGAAGAAAATGGCTGATGGTAAGAAGCCAAAGAAGAGAGGAAAGAGGCCTGAGGTCAATACAGCGTTTGAGATCCCTGATGAAATATATGATGGGTACTGCACACCTACTGAGGAAACCAAGAATGAGCGCAAGGTGCGCATTCAGAAAATAGAAAGGAGATGGGCAAGAGAGTGGAGGGAGTACAGGTATGTAACTCCAAAGTACATGAAGAAATTCGCACTCAATCCTCCATGCCCAAGAGCTCCATTGGCACCTGGCCAAATCGCTGATCCCACCAGCCTCAAGCGCGGTGAGGACTATCCTGATGAATGGGCCAAGCGCCAAGCCAAGTTGGCTAAGCAAGCCAAAGAAGCAGTGAGGAAATTCAATGAAGACTCTGCTGCTGCTGCTGCCTCTGCTGAGGCCTTTGCTGTCAAGCCAAAGAAGGCTATGTCAAAGAAGCCTGCGCGCAAGCCAAGTGCTTCACCAACAATGCCCACAAGGCCAAGTTCCACAGCAATGCCCTCACGGCCAGAATCCTCAAAGCCCTCACGGCCAATTCCTCATGTTGCTCCTGTTCCTCCAAAGTCCTCAGCTCCTCCGCCTAAGCCCTCAGCTGTTCCGACTAAATCCTCAGCACCTGTGCATCTCTCCTCGTGCCAAAGGACTGCAGGCATCTCCATTGCCTCAGGAGTCTTAGCTAGTTCCTCAGCTGCACCAAGTTCCTCAGCTGGCCCCTCACTGCTGAAGACAAAGGCCACTGCTGGACGACGTCCTCGCCCAAGTCCTCAGAAGAAACAAGTCGCTTTCCAAGTGCCGTCTGAAGAAGACGAAGCTGATGATGATGAACTTGCAGAAATCATCAGAGACAGGCAAGTCAGGGCCGCTAGAGCCAAAGGAACGGGGGTGCCACTGCTTTTGGATCCCAAGTTGATCCTCGACTACATTGATGTTTGGCACAAGGACCCCAACGCTCCCATGCCAGACTTCAAGCTGACTCCTGGCCAAAGTCACATGCTGACCCACTTCATTCAAGAAGGAAAGTGGAAATTTGAGAAGGCCGGGCAGATCAAGAAAGCGCAGTACAAGAAAGAGCGCTATCTGAAGAAAAACGATATCTCTATGACAACTGAAGAACTTGTCACTATTCAGACTGAGATCAAGAAACTCAGTGATGACTTTGACGCATATCACGCTAATTGGCTTGGAGCCAAGGTTCGTTTTGTGAAACTTGCGGATAACTTCACTTCCAATGTTGCAGCCCCAACGCAACTGGAAATTCCTCAGGTTGAAGCATCTGCTCAGCCTACTAAAGAAAATGCCAGCACCGCTGATGACAATCAGGCTGCTGAAGAAAATGTGAGTTCCAAGGCTGATGACTGCATTCCAGCCGCTGAAGAAATTGCCAGGGCACCCACTAGTGGTGCGCCTGAAGAAAATGAAGAACTCAGGGCAACTGCATCAGCTGCTCCTGCACCAACTTCAACTACAATCCTTCCATCTGCATCAGATGCGAAGAAGACCAAGGCTGCAGAGTGTGCTGTAGTGAAGAAAAGGAAAGTATCAGTTGCTTCAGATTCTTCAGCTCCGAAGAAAATGAAGCCTATGACAAGTTCATTTGCAAATCCGATTGATGCTAGTCCCATCTCAACCAAGCCATCAAAGGACCTTGTTCCTTTTGATGAAGAATATGTGATCCCCAATGGATCTGATGAAGAAACTCCTTCTGCTGCTTCGTCTGAACCGTTGGATGAAGAAATTGAAGTGGATGTGATCCCTTCAACACCTATCATCTCCTCGCCTATGCCTCAGTTCACAGCTGAAGAGGCTGGCGTTGAAGAAATGGAAGATGAAGATGTGGACGTTGGCTGCTCCACACCCGTAATCAGTGATGAATTTGTTGGGGAACGTAGTAATTTCAAAAAAAATCCTACGCACACACAAGATCATGGTGATGCATAGCAACAAGAGGGGAGAGTGTTGTCTACGTACCCTCGTAGACCGGCAACGGAAGTGTTGACACAACGTAGAGGAAGTAGTCGTACATCTTCCCGATCCGACCGATCCAAGCACCGAACATACGGCACCTCCGAGTTCTAGCACACGTTCAGCTCGATGATGATCCCCGGACTCCGATCCAGCAAAGTGTCGGGGAAGAGTTCTGTCAGCACGACGGTGTGGTGACGATCTTGATGTTCAACTGTCGCAGGGCTTCGCCTAAGCACCACTACAATATTATCGAGGATTATGGTGGAAGGGGGCACCGCACACGGCTAAGAAAACGATCACGTGGATCAACTTGTGTCTAGGGGTGCCCCCTGCACCCGTATATAAAGGAGCAAGGGGAGGAGGCCGGCCGGCCCTATGGCGCGCCAAGGAGGAGTCCTCCTCCTAGTAGGAGTAGGACTCCTACTAGGAGGGGGAAGGAAGTGGGGAGGGAGAAGGAAAGGGGGGCACCGCCCCCCCTCTCCTAGTCCAATTTGGACCAGGGGGAGGAGGCGCGTGGCCCACCCTGGCTGCCCCTCTCTCTCTCCACTAAGGCCCATATGGCCCATTACT
>NC_041380.1:504224339-504246371 GCF_002162155.2 Triticum dicoccoides
CGGCTCTCCGGTTTTCTTCGAAATCATCCGGAACACTTCCGGTGTCCGAATATAGCCGTCCAATATATCAATCTTTATGTCTCGACCATTTTGAGACTCCTCGTTATGTCCGTGATCACATCCGGGACTCCAAACTAACTTCGGTACATCAAAACTCATAAACTCATAATATAACTGTCATCAAAACCTTAAGCATGCGGACCCTACGGGTTCGAGAACAATGTAGACATGATCGAGACACGTCTCCGGTCAATAACCAATAGCGGAACCTGGATGCTCATATTGTCTCCTACATATTCTACGAAGATCTTTATAGGTCAGACCGCATAACAACATAAGTTGTTCCCTTTGTCATTGATATGTTACTTGCCCGAGATTCGATCGTCGACATCTCAATACCTAGTTCAATCTCATTACCAGCAAGTCTCTTTACTCGTTTCGTAATACATCATCTAGCAACTAACTCATTAGTTGCAATGCTTGCAAGGCTTATGTGATGTGCATTACCGAGAGGGCCCAGAGATACCTCTCCGACAATCGGAGTGACAAATCCTAATCTCGAAATACGCCAACCCAACATTTACCTTTGGAGACACCTGTAGAGCTCCTTTATAATCACCCAGTTACGTTGTGACGTTTGGTAGCACACAAAGTGTTCCTCCTGCAAACGGGAGTTGCATAATCTCATAGTCATAGGAACATGTATAAGTCATGAAGAAAGCAATAGCAACATACTAAACGATCGGGTGCTAAGCTAATGGAATGGGTCATGTCAATCACATCATTCTCCTAATAATGTGATCCCATTAATCAAATGACAACAAATGTCTATGGTTAGGAAACATAACCATCTTTGATTAACGAGCTAGTCAAGTAGAGGCATACTAGTGACGTTTAGTTTGTCTATGTATTCACACAAGTATTATGTTTCCGGATAATACAATTCTAGCATGAATAATAAATATTTATCATGATATAAGGAAATAAAATAACAACATTATTATTGCCTCTAGGGCATATTTCCTTCAGTCTCCCATTTGCACTAGAGTCAATAATCTAGATTACACAGTAATGATTCTAACACCCATGGAGCTTTGGTGTTGATCATGTTTTGCTCGTGGAAGAGGCTTAGCCAACGGGTCTGCAACTTTCAGATCCGTATGTATCTTGCAAATCTCTATGTCTCCCACCTGGACTAGATCCCGGATGGAATTGAAGCGTCTCTTGATGTGCTTGGTTCTCTTGTGAAATCTGGATTCCTTTGCCAAGGCAATTGCACCAGTATTGTCACAAAAGATTTTCATTGGACCCGATGCACTAGGTATGACACCTAGGTCGGATATGAACTCCTTCATCCAGACTCCTTCGTTTGCTGCTTCCGAAGCAGCCATGTACTCCACTTCACATGTAGACCCCGCCACAACGCTTTGTTTAGAACTGCACCAATTGACAGCTCCACCGTTTAATGTAAACATGTATCCGGTTTGCGATTTAGAATCGTCCGGATCAGTGTCAAAGCTTGCATCAACGTAACCATTTATGATGAGCTCTTTGTGACCTCCATATATGAGAAACATATCCTTAGTCCTTTTCAGGTACTTCAGGATGTTCTTGACCGCTGTCCAGTGTTCCACTCCTGGATTACTTTGGTACCTCCCTGCTAGACTTATAGCAAGACACACATCAGGTCTGGTACACAGCATTGCATACATGACAGATCCTATGGCTGAAGCATAGGGAACATCTTTCATTTTCTCTCTATCTTCTGCATCGGTCGGGCATTGAGTCTTACTCAATTTCACACCTTGTAACACAGGCAAGAATCCTTTCTTTGCTTGATCCATTTTGAACTTCTTCAAAATTTTGTCAAGGTATGTGCTTTGTGAAAGTCCAATTAAGCGTCTTGATCTATCTCTATAGATCTTAATGCCCAATATGTAAGCAGCTTCACCGAGGTCTTTCATTGAAAAACTCTTATTCAAGTATCCCTTTATGCTATCCAGAAATTCTATATCATTTCCGATTAGTAATATGTCATCTACATACAATATCAGAAATGCTACAGAGCTCCCACTCACTTTCTTGTAAATACAGGCTTCTCCAAAAGTCTGTACAAAACCAAATGCTTTGATCACACTATCAAAGCGTTTATTCCAACTCCGAGAGGCTTGCACCAGTCCATAAATGGATCGCTGGAGCTTGCACACTTTGTTAGCTTCCTTTGGATCAACAAAACCTTCTGGCTGCATCATATACAACTCTTCTTCCAGAAATCCATTCAGGAATGCAGTTTTGACATCCATCTGCCAAATTTCATAATCATAAAATGCGGCAATTGCTAACATGATTCGGACAGACTTAAGCATCGCTACGGGTGAGAAGGTCTCATCGTAGTCAATCCCTTGAACTTGTCGAAAACCTTTTGCGACAAGTCGAGCTTTGTAGACAGTAACATTACCGTCTGCGTCAGTCTTCTTCTTGAAGATCCATTTATTCTCAATTGCTTGCCGATCATCGGGCAAGTCAACCAAAGTCCATACTTTGTTCTCATACATGGATCCCATCTCAGATTTCATGGCTTCAAGCCATTTTGCGGAATCTGGGCTCACCATCGCTTCTCCCTAGTTCGTAGGTTCATCATGATCTAGTAGCATGACTTCCAAAACAGGATTACCGTACCACTCTGGTGCGGATCTTACTCTGGTTGATCTACGAGGTTCAGTAGTATCTTGTTCTGAAGTATCATGATCATCATCATTAGCTTCCTCACTAATTGGTGTAGGTGTCACAGAAACTGGTTTCTGTGATGTACTACTTTCCAATAAGGGAGCAGGTACAGTTACCTCATCAAGTTCTACTTTCCTCCCACTCACTTCTTTTGAGAGAAACTCCTTCTCTAGAAATTTTCCGAATTTAGCAACAAAAGTCTTGCCTTCGGATCTGTGATAGAAGGTGTATCCAATAGTTTCCTTTGGATATCCTATGAAGACACATTTCTCCGATTTGGGTTCGAGCTTATCAGGTTGAAGCTTTTTCACATAAGCATCGCAACCCCAAACTTTTAGAAACGACAACTTTGGTTTCTTGCCAAACCACAGTTCATAAGGCGTCGTCTCAACGGATGTTGATGGTGCCCTATTTAACGTGAATGCGGCTGTCTCTAGAGCATAACCTCAAAATGATAGCAGTAAATCAGTAAGAGACATCATAGATCGCACCATATCAAGTAAAGTACGATTACAACGTTCGGACACACCATTACGCTGTGGTGTTCCGGGTGGCGTGAGTTGCGAAACTATTCCGCATTGTTTCAAATGTACACCAAACTTGTAACTCAAATATTCTCCTCCACGATCAGATCGTAGGAATTTTATTTTCTTGTTACGATGATTTTCAACTTCACTCTAAAATTCTTTGAACTTTTCAAATGTTTCAGACTTATGTTTCATTAAGTAGATATACCCATATCTGCTTAAGTCATCTGTGAAGGTGAGAAAATAACGATATCCGCCACGAGCCTCAACATTCATCGGACCACATACATCTGTATGTATGATTTCCAACAAATCTGTTGCTCTCTCCATAGTACCGGAGAACGGTGTTTTTGTCATCTTACCCATAAGGCACGGTTCGCAAGTACCAAGCGATTCATAATCAAGTGGTTCCAAAAGTCCATCAGTATGGAGTTTCTTCATGCGCTTTACACCGATATGACCCAAATGGCAGTGCCACAAATAAGTTGCACTATCATTATAAACTCTGCATCTTTTGGCTTCAACATTATGAATATGTGTGTCACTACTATCGAGATTTAATAAGAATAGACCACTCTTTAAGAGTGCATGAACATAAAAGATATTACTCATATAAATAGAACAACCATTATTCTCTGATTTAAATGAATAATCGTCTCGCATCAAACAAGATCCAGATATAATGTTCATGCTTAACGCTGGCACCAAATAACAATTATTTAGGTCTAATACTAATCCCAAAGGTAGATGTAGAGGTAGCATGCCGACCGCGATCACATCGACTTTGGAACCATTTCCCACGCGCATTGTCACCTCGTCCTTAGCCAATCTTCGCTTAATCTGTAATCCCTGTTTCGAGTTGCAAATGTTAGCAACAGAACCAGTATCAAATACCTAGGTGCTACTGCGAGCATTAGTAAGGTACACATCAATGACATGTATATCACATATACCTTTGTTCACCTTGCCATCCTTCTTATCCGCCAAATACTTGGGGCAGTTCCGCTTCCAGTGACCAGTCTGCTTGCAGTAGAAGCACTCAGTTTCAGGCTTAGGTCCAGGTTTGGGTTTCTTCTCTTGAGTAGCAACTTGCTTGCTGTTCTTTTTGAAGTTCCCCTTCTTCTTTCCTTTTCCCTTTTTCTTGAAACTAGTGGTCTTGTTGACCATCAACACTTGATGCTCCTTCTTGATTTCTACCTCCGCAGCTTTTAGCATTGCGAAGAGCTCGGGAATAGTCTTATTCATCCCTTGCATATTATAGTTCATCACGAGGCTCTTGTAGCTTGGTGGCAGTGATTGGAGAATTCTGTCAATGACGCAATCATCTGGAAGATTAACTCCCAATTGAATCAAGTGATTATTATACCCAGACATTTTGAGTATATGATCACTGACAGAACTGTTCCCTTCCATCTTGCAGCTATAGAACTTATTGGAGACTTCATATCTCTCAATCCGGGCATTTTCTTAAAATATTAACTTCAACTCCTGGAACATCTCATAGGCTCCATGACGTTCAAAACGTCGTTGAAGTCCCGATTCTAAGCCGTAAAGCATGGCACATTGAACTACCGAGTAGTCATCAGCTTTGCTCTACCAGACGTTCATAACATCTGGTGTTGCTCCAGCAGCAGGCCTGGCACCCAGCGGTGCTTCCAGGATGTAATTCTTCTGTGCAACAATGAGGATAATCCTCAAGTTACGGACCCAGTCCGTGTAATTGCTACCATCATCTTTCAACTTTGCTTTCTCAAGGAACGCATTAAAATTCAACGGAACAACAGCACGGGCCATCTATCTACAATCAAACATAAACAAGCAAGATACTATCAGGTACTAAGTTCATGATAAATTTAGGTTCAATTAATCATATTACTAAAGAACTCCCACTTAGATAGACATCCCTCTAATCCTCTAAGTGATTACGTGATCCAAATCAACTAAACCATGTCTGATCATCACGTGAGATGGAGTAGTTTCATTGGTGAACATCACTATGTTGATCATATCTACTATATGATTCACGCTCAACCTTTCAGTCTCCGTGTTCCGAGGCCATATCTGTATATGCTTGGCTCGTCAAGTATAACCTGAGTATTCCGTGTCTGCAACTGTTTTGCACCCGTTGTATTTGAACATAGAGCCTATCACACCCGATCATCACGTGGTGTCTCAGCACGAAGAACTTTCGCAACGGTGCATACTCAGGGAGAACACTTCTTGATAATTAGTGAGAGATCATATTAAAATTCTACCGTCAATCAAAGCAAGATAAGATGCATAAAAGATAAACATCACATGCAATCAATATAAGTGATATGATATGGCCATCATCTTGTGCTTGTGATCTCCATCTTTGAAGCACCGTCGTGATCACCGCCATCACCGGTGCGACACCTTGATCATCATCGTAGCATCGTTGTCGTCTCGCCAATCTTATGCTTCCACGACTATCGCTACCATTTAGTGATAAAGTAAAGCATTACAGCGCAATTGCATTGCATACAATAAAGCGACAACCATATGGCTCCTGCCAGTTGCTGATAACTTGGTTACAAAACATGATCATCTCATACAATAAAATTTTTAGCATCATGTCTTGACCATATCACATCACAACATGCCCTGCAAAAACAAGTTAGACGTCCTCTACTTTGTTGTTGCAAGTTTTATGTGGCTGCTACGGGCTTAAGCAAGAACCAATCTTACCTACGCATCAAAACCACAATGATAGTTTGTCATGTTGGTGATGTTTTAACCTTCGCAAGGACCGGGCGTAGCCACACTCGGTTCAACTAAAGTTGGAGAAACTGACACCCGCTAGTCACCTTTGTGCAAAGCACGTCGGGAGAACCGGTCTCGCGTAAGCATACGCGTAATGTCGGTCCGGGCCGCTTCGTCCAACAATACCGCCGAACCAAAGTATGACATGCTGGTAAGCAGTATGACTTATATCGCCCACAACTCACTTGTGTTCTACTCGTGCATATAACATTAACACATAAAACCTAGGCTCTGATGCCACTGTTGGGGAACGTAGTAATTTCAAAAAAATTCCTATGCACACACAAGATCATGGTGATGCATAGCAACGAGAGGGGAGAGTGTTGTCTATGTACCCTCATAGACCGGCAATGAAAGTGTTGACACAACGTAGAGGAAGTAGTCGTACGTCTTCCCGATCCGACCGATGCAAGCACCGAACGTACGCCGCCTCCGAGTTCTAGCACATGTTCAGCTCGATGATGATCCCCGGACTACGATCCAGCAAAGTGTCGGGGAAGAGTTCCGTCAGCACGACGGCGTGGTGATGATCTTGATGTTCAACTGTCGCAGGGCTTCGCCTAAGCACCACTACAATATTATCGAGGATTATGGTGGAAGGGGGCACCGCACACAGCTAAGAAAATGATCACGTGGATCAACTTGTGTCTAGGGGTGCCCCCTGCCCCCGTATATAAAGGAGCAAGGGGAGGAGGCCGGCCGGCCCTATGGCGCGCCAAGGAGGAGTCCTCCTCCTAGTAGGAGTAGGACTCCTACTAGGAGGGGGAAGGAAGTGGGGAGGGAGAAGGAAAGGGGGGCGCCGCCCCCCTCTCCTAGTCCAATTCGGACCAGGGGGGAGGAGGCGTGCGGCCCACCCTGGCTGCCCCTCTCTCTCTCTCTCCACTAAGGCCCATATGGCCCATTACTTCTCCCGGGGGGGGGGGGGTTCCAGTAACCCTCCGGCTCTCCGGTTTTCTCCGAAATCACCCGGAACACTTCTGGTGTCCGAATATAGCCGTCCAATATATCAATCTTTATGTCTTGACCATTTCGAGACTCCTCGTTATGTCCGTGATCACATCCGGGACTCTAAACTAACTTCGGTACATCAAAACTCATAAACTCATAATATAACTGTCATCAAAACCTTAAGCATGCGGACCCTACGGGTTCGAGAACAATGTAGACATGACCGAGACACGTCAACGGTCAATAACCAATAGCGGAACCAGGATGCTCATATTGGCTCCCACATATTCTACGAAGATCTTTATCGGTCAAACCGCATAACAACATACGTTGTTCCCTTTGTCATCGGTATGTTACTTGCCCGAAATTCGATCATCGGTACCTCAATACCTAGTTCAATCTCGTTACCGGCAAGTCTCTTTACTCGTTTCATAATACATCATCTCGCAACTAACTCATTAGTTGCAATGCTTGCAAGGCTTATGTGATGTGCATTACTGAGAGGGCCCAGAGATACCTCTCCGACAATCGGAGTGACAAATCCTAATCTCGAAATACGCCAACCCAACATTTACCTTTGGAGACACCTGTAGAGCTCCTTTATAATCACCCAGTTACGTTGTGACATTTGGTAGCACACAAAGTGTTCCTCCGGCAAACGGGAGTTGCATAATCTCATAGTCATAGGAACATGTATAAGTCATGGAGAAAGCAATAGCAATATACTAAACGGTCGGGTGCTAAGCTAATGGAATGGGTCATGTCAATCACATCATTCTCCTAATAATGTGATCCCGTTAATCAAAGGACAACAAATGTCTATGGTTAGGAAACATAACCATCTTTGATTAACGAGCTAGTCAAGTAGAGGCATACTAGTGACGTTTAGTTTGTCTATGTATTCACACAAGTATTATGTTTCCGGATAATACAATTCTAGCATGAATAATAAACATTTATCATGATATAAGGAAATAAAATAATAGCATTATTATTGCCTCTAGGGCATATTTCCTTCAGAATTCTGGGAAAGTCAGCATCCAAACTCTCCAATGTTCACCCCTCTACAGCAAATTCCTCAGTCCCCCACACAAACTGTACAAATGGGCTCTGAAGAAACTCATCCCACTGCATCTGTCCATGAGGAAATTCCAGCCACTAGCGGTAAAGAAATTGCTGCTGCTGAACAACCAACGACGCAGACTGCCACTGAGGAGGAACCAGAAATTCCTCAGCCTGAAGAACCTGCGATTGAGATTCCTGAGGTCGTGATGCAACTCACTGACACTCCTCTGCCGAAGCCAAAGGATCCATTCTCACGCAAGCAAAAGTTCAAGGTTGATGATTTCTTCTGTGAGCACGTATTCTTCGAAGATTACAACCCATATAACTCTGCTCGCATTAGGAAGAGGCGTTTCTGGACTGCTAGTCAAGACAATTTCTATTCCTCAGTGATGTTCAACAAGGAGAAAATCTTCTACCATGAGCATATTCCTCACGTGGATATGGAATCTCTGCCATGCTTCGCACTAGTCCTCAGTGTTCTTCACGATGCTAGACTGCTAAACTTTTGCTCCGACATCTGCGATTGGAATGAAGAACTGATTCTTCAATTCTATGCAACGCTGCACATCACCGGAGATGCTGAAGATGTGAATTCATGGGTGCTGGACTGGATGTCTGAAAACACTCACTACATTGCACCAGCCTCTGAATTGCTTCGTGCCTTACCACTCAGTCCTCCTCTTGAAGAAGCTTGCTGCATCTACAGTGAACCTGAGCTCACACATCATTACATGCAGGTGCTGATGAAACCTTTGAAGCCAGGTCAAGCACCAAGAACCATATTCCTCGTGAAGGAATTTCTGTACGTGCCCAGAACTGTCTATCGTATTCTTACGAGGACAATCAGTCCTATCAAAGGCCACGACTCATCTGATGAGGAAATTGTTGGCATCATGAAGAATCTGGTATTCAACATTGTTCATGGCATTCCTGTCAATTATCACGATTTCTTCATGAGGACTATGGCAAATGTTGCACTGTCTCCGTTTGAGCTGAAGCCTTATGCACCTTGGATTATGAGATTCCTCAGGACAAGGTCTTCACTCAATTACAAAGCTGATTTCCAGAATCACCTCAGCTACTTGCCCCCAATTGAAGTCCTCAAGCAGACATATTCCTTAGTTGATGGAAAGGGCAAGGCACCAGCTGTAATAGATGAAGCCATTCGTCCATTGGATGGCCAGTTTCGCAAAGCTGCATCTTATTCCACCAATGATGACTCTGCCACACATGACTCTGCGAATGCACCCAAGTCCACTCCTCAAGCCACTGCTCCGTGCGTGATGACTGACCGTGAACTTCTGCTTAGTCTTCACCAGAAGGTGGATCGAAATCACAAATGGGTTAAGCGTCATTTTGGTTCTCTTCTTCACAACATGACTGCTACACACAATGCAGTGAAGAAAAACCACTACTACCTCCATCAAGTCTTCGGTCGCACCTGGGCAATCCTGTCACATCTGTATGGTGAAGAATATCTGAAGAAAATGGGTCTCAATGAAGATTTAGACTGGTCTGCACCTCCACCGAAGAAATTCAAGAAGGTCAAGGTTCCTTCTCTGGTGGCCAGCTCATATTCTTCATCGCGCGACACTGATGAAAATGAAGACTTGGACGACACTGCGGCAGGCCCTACTACGACAAACGACCCCAACAACGTTGGCGCTCCTACATCAACTTGATATTCTTTAGGGGCGTTAGTCCTCATATTCGATCCTTTTGGTCATTTCATGACAAAGGGGGAGAATTTTGAGTTAGTCTTCAAGCGGGTCTTTCTATATGGGCGTTTTTTTGTTAAGTTACAACTCTCGTTCTTCTGAGACTTTATTGAATCGATTTGTAAACTTAAACCCGATGGTGCTATGATACTTTGATATGTTTTGCTGCATGCTTATTCCTCATATATGCTAATGCACGCATGCTGAATTACATCAGTCACCATATTTCATCATGCATTTCAAATTCTTCTCTGTTATATGTCAAATGCATGTATGAATTACAAGATATAGGGGGAGATCTCCATGATTCAACTCTTCAAGTGTGCATTGCTTCAAAAGCAAATTCCTCACTGTGCACATCTTCAGGGGGAGTTCTTCTATATCTTGCAATCAAATTCCTCAAATAAGTACTTACACTTCATATGTTTATCCCCGTTGAAAACTTAACCTATATTGTCATCAATCACCAAAAAGGGGGAGATTGTAAGTGCATCTAGTGCCCCTTAGTGATTTTGGTGTATTGAAGACTTATAGGTTAAGGGACTAATGCGTTTGTGAGTGTACACAGGTCTAAGTCTATGAGGAGTTTGATATTTACAGAGAAAGTCGACCCCTAAAAATGAAGTTCTTCGACCGAAGACTTTGTCTCTCTGAAGACTATCTGAAGACTTTGAAAGTGAAGAAATTGGTGTGACCGTGAAGACTTGGTATTCATTCAAGGAACATGAAGCGTGAAGACTTTTGTTTTCGTAGTTTCATTTTCTCTTTCTTGAGTCATAGGAAACACCGTACTGTTAAAGGGGGTCGAGGAAATACTAAGGAAAAATTTCCATGTGATGCTCAACTCAAAATCCTACACCTACCAATCCCTTCGAGTGAAGCCATTGGAAATCTCATACAGTTCAGTCAATTTCTTCAGTGACAGAGACGAAGTTCTTCTGGTCTCCGAGGAATTTGTCCTAACTGAGGAGTTAGGAATTTGCCAGTGCGGATTTCCTACACAGTGAGGAACATGGTAGCCCTGAGGATTTTGCTACTCAAAATTCCGACCATTGCTGTGCTATGCGCCAGCTGTCCCAAAATATCTATCCACCTAACAGTCATATCATTGAAGGGCATTTATGTCTTATCATGTCGGGCTGCTCCCTAGGCTATAAATAGCCGCCCCCTACAACCACTAGCTGGTTGGCTGCTCCGAGAGAAACTGACACTTGTCATTTGAGAGCAACCCATCCTCCGAGGACTTTGAGCGAAAATCATCAAGTGAGGAAAAACCAAAAACCCAAACACCTACAAACCCCAAGTGATTGAGCATCACTGAAGAGATTGATCCTGCGTGGATCCGATGCTTGTTACCTTTGAAGACTGTGCTTCTTCTAAACGGTTAGGCATCATGGTCTAGAGCATCCAAGAGGAATTGTGGATCGCCGAGTGACCAAGTTTGTGAAGGTTTGGAAGTCACCTGAAGACTTACCACGAGTGATTGGATGAGGTCTGTGTGACCTTAGTTCAAGGAGAATACGGTGAGGACTGGGTGTCCTGAGCTGCTTGTTCAGGACTGGGTGTCCGGGACTGTGTGTCCTCGAGTTTAAATACTCAGCCGCTCCAACCAGACGTACAACTGAGACAGCAGTTGGAACTGGTCTACCAAATCATTGTCTTCACCAAGCTTACTGGTTCCATTTCCTAAACTCTTTCATTTCCTCATAATTGAGTTGTATACTTGTTCATATCTGTGTTTGAAGACTTTGACTAAAGACTTTCTCAATTTCCTCAGTTCAATTTCTTCAGTCTGTTTGTCTTCATCCTGTGTTATCCTGTGCTTACGCTTCCTGTACTCTGTGCCTGTCTTCATTTCATCATGATGACTATGCTTGTATTCTGTTATGTTTACTGTTGAGTACTTATTCCGCTGCTAGTAGTTCTTCGCTAAGTAATTTCCTCACCGGCAAATTTCTCAGTGAAGAATTTCATAAAAATCGCCTATTCACCCCCCTCTAGTCGATATAACACACTTTCACCAGGGTGAGACTTTTCTCCCCGGACAGATCTTTGTGTTTGGCGGCTTCGCACTGCGGGCCAACTCGCTTGGCCATCAGGAACAGATCGAGAGTTACACCCCTGGCCACCAGGTCAGGTTTGGAAGCTTAAATTATACGACTGATATCCACGGAGACTTGATCTTCGACGGATTCGAGCCCCTGCCTTGTGCATCGCGCGGTCACGATGAGTACGATTTAGCTCTGCCATCGGACAGTGTTCAAGAAATCACACCGGCAGCTGCTCCGACCCTTAATTCGGAGCCAGTTGCACCTCCCAGGGATGGGTGGATAGACCCCACCACAGAGGCTGCATCCCCAATGGCGATCGAGCCGAATATCGATCTTACCCTTCACGAGAGCCGTGTTGTTAAACTGCTAGATACTTCTCCGGCCACGGATTCTGAACCGCCTGCGCCCGTTCCTATCGAATCCGGTTGGGCGCCGATCATGGAGTTTACCTCCACGGATATATTTCAGCACTCGCCCTTCGGCGACATACTGAATTCATTAAAGTCTCTCCTTATCAGGAGAGTCCTGGCCGAAATATGTCCGGCAGGATTGGGATGCGGATGACGAAGAAATTCGCCGCCCACCCACCACCCACTTAGTAGCCACTATCGATGACTTAACCGACATGCTCGACTTCGACTTTGAAGACATCGACGTTATGGATGACGATGCGGGAGACGAAGAGGAACCACTGCCCACAGGAGGGTCCACGTGGCATCATTACAGTGAATGGAAATATTGAGCGATCCTTGCGCGCTGAAGAGAGTGCGACTGCCTTGGCAGCCGCACACTAAAAACGGCCTCACCAACTAAAGCATTTGATAGGTCGTCAAGACCACGGACATGGTTAGACGAGTCCGGCGCAGCTACATGTAATTCATACAGGTTTGATGGCCAAACCCCTATTACAAATACAAGGGGCTCAACGCGCGCAGACAAGTGGCAATTTTTACTCATCTTGAATTGTACATGGTTTCTTTAGACCTACCTTTTTGCACGACAACTGTTCATCTAAGTTTCTCTCTTTTACAGATGACCATCGTGCTACACCCGTCCAGGATACGGCACAACGAAGACACAGGCGCAGACGTGCAGCAGGGACCCGTTCCAAGGATTCTTTTTAGATTAAGACCCTGCGTAAACCTTTTTTACTGTCTCTTGTTGATACACATCCCTCGGATTCTCAGTACAGTTGAGAAGGATGCTGACGTCTTGGCATATGGCCACGTCAAAAAATGCACGTACCTGGACACCAGGGGCTTCTTACAAAGGGCACTGTTTAGGCCAGGTTTATACCATAAAGACCTAATACCTTAGGGAGTGTTCGGCGTCGCGAGTTTGGCCTTATATGCATCAGCTCCGCATCATGTCTTTGGTCAAATGTTGGGTTTGCCCGGCTCCTGTGTTTTGCTGCCTTACGTTCCGCTCTATCGGCTAAGGCGGCACCAGGAGAACTACTGCGATTGTGCCGCGGTTCATCCGGACGAGCACCTCAGTAGAGAAAGCCGAAAACTAACTGTCATGATATAGCGTGAGACTGGTCAACCACTCGATGACCCATCGGAATGTAAGAATTCCTCCGCCTTAACGAAGGGCCGTTTCCCGGCCAGGCATGTACGCACCCCGAATTCGGGAGAGTGCGGAGCCACCAGGGGCTATATAGTAGCCCCACTGTCAAACTCCTATGGGTAAGTGAAAGTGTTAAAGCATTATAGTCCGGTTGCCTAGTTCACTACGCCATCACCTCCTTATTAGGACCAAGATGTTGGATTAAGTGTGAATACGCGTCTTCTGCGAACACCCCCGCATTATATGCGTGGGGGCTGAAGCCGACGATTGCAATCTTTCAGGTTATACACATGTATACATAAACGGACGCACATGAGGCATCATATTACTTTCGGGCAAAAGTATAAATACAACCTTCATTAATTTCATAAAAACATTGTGTTTAAAATGGGAATACATGTCACTCAAACATAATATTCTTCGAGCACTGGGCCTCTATCAAACGAGCGCCCTCGAGAACTTCTTCGAAATAGTGCTTGGCAGCCACTCGGCCTATGGCCGAACCCTGCGCCGCAACAGTGGTAGCATCCATCTCCGCCCAGCATGCTTTGAAACGGGCAAGGGCCATCCGCGAGCCCTCTATACATGTCGACCTGTTCATCGCATTGATGCGCGTCACCGCTCCAAGGAACTGTTGCACTAAGCTGAAATAGTTGTTCGGCTTCGGTTTTTCCGGCCACAGATGATCTACGATGGACCTCATGGCGAGTCCGAACAACCTATTGAGTTCGGCCCATTCGGCTAGCTGATCAGTCAATGGAAGCGGACGCTTTGGAACGTTAAACTGCGACCAGAACAGCTTGTCCACTTCACGATCTGTTTGATCTCGGAAGTATTGGGACGCATCGACAGCGCTCGCCGCCAAGTCCATATATACGTCTGCTGAACTCCACAGCCGATCCAGAGGGGCATACCGCGGATCTCCGAACCGCCTCCGCAGCAAAAAAGGGCTTCCCAGCCGCAATATCCCCGGCTTCACGCAACTCTTCCTTCTTTGCCCTCATAGCAGAGCGGGTGTCTTTGGTCACCACCGCGGCCTTCTCAAGGTCCGTCGCCTTCGCTCGGTTTTCTTCTTCAAGGAGCTGGCAGCGGTCGGCAGTGTCTTTTAACTTCACAGCCATCTTGGCCATCTTATCTTTGCTCTCGCAATGTGCAGCCTTTTTGGCTCTTAACTCTTCGACCGCCTTTAAAGCGGCCGCATTACTAACTCTTGCTTGTTCCTTGGCTCGGGCAAGTTCCGCCCTAAGGGCCTCCATGGTGGCAGCTCCATCTGCAGTCACAACATATTAAAGATACTGGCCTTACGCTGCTCTTACTATGTGACATTCACCAAAAAACATTACTTACCATGTGCCTCGTCAAGCCGCTTGTTAACAAGCTCAATGTCGGCATCTACCGCATCCAGTTGCCGCTTTAGCTCGGCAAACTCATTAGTCCGGCTAGCCACCGGAGCTTCCACCACCTGCACATAAAGGCGGTTTGGTTATTACCTGGGATTACGATCCTCTGTTCGCCGCCGTTCTCGACGACAACCAGAGTCTCAGGGGCTACTATCTACACAGGGCACACCTAAAAATGTGCGGTACTATCAAAAGTATATCATTTTACATACCTCAAAGCTCGTCAGTAGACTCATAAAGGCTTCATGCAATCCACTTTCGGCGGACGAAATTCTTTCCATCAATGTACCCATCAATGTATGGTGTTCTTCTGAGATGGCCGCTCGCTCCAACAGCTCCCTCAGTACGTCCGACCGCATACCAGACGGTGTCGGACTCTTTTGTTTGCTCTCTTCAAGAGTCGGACGCTGGGGACTTTGGGTGACTATAGGATTGTCTTCTGGCCTCACCGGATCCGGAGAGGCCCTCCGCGATGACACTTCAAGGTCGCCCGCTTCTTGAGCGGGGGAGTCCGGGGGAGGCGTTTCGCTCTCCATCATCTCTGGAAGAAGATCCCCTGAAGACGAGCTCTGCTGAGAAGGGCTAAGATCCGAACTACAAGATAAACGCTTTGGTTATTTTCCGCAGAGGTAAGGTAGTATATGCTACGTCTTGAGCTTGCGTTGGTTTTCCCCGAAGAGGAAGGGATGATGCAGCAGAGTAGCGTAAGTATTTCCCTCAGTTTTTGAGAACCAAGGTATCAATCTAGTAGGAGCCCACGCTCAAGTCCCTCGTACCTGCACAAAGCGATAGCTACTCGCAACCAACGCGATTAGGGGTTGTCAAGCCCTTCACGGTCACTTACGAGAGTGAGATCTGATAGATAGAATATTTTTGGTATTTTTGATATAAAGATGCAAAGTAAAAAGTAAAGGCAAAGTAAAAAAGCAAAACAATATAAAAGTGATGGAGATTGATATGATGAGAATAGACCCGGGGGCCATAGGTTTCACTAATGGCTTCTCTCAAGAGCATACGTATTCTACGGTGGGTGAACAAATTACTGTTGAGCAATTGATAGAATTGAGCATAACTATGAGAATATCTAGGCATGATCATGTATATAGGCATCACGTCCGTGACAAGTAGATCGAAACGATTCTGCATCTACTACTATTACTCCACTCATCGACCGCTATCCAGCATGCATCTAGAGTATTAAGTTAAAAACAGAGTAACGCCTTAAGCAAGATGACGTGATGTAGAGAGAAAAATTCATGCAATATGAAATAAAACCATCTTGTTATCCTCGATGGCAACGATACAATATGTGCCTTGCTGCCCCTTCTGTCACTGGGTAAGGACACCGCAAGATCGAACCCAAAGCTAAGCACTTCTCCCATGGCAAGAACTACCAATCTAGTTGGCCAAACCAAACAGATAATTCGAAGAGACTTGCAAAGATAACCAATCATGCATAAAAGAATTCAGAGAAGATTCAAATATTATTCATAGATAGACTTGATCATAAACCCACAATTCATCGATCTCAACAAACACACCGCAAAAAGAAGATTACATCAAATAGATCTCCATGAGAGAGGGGGAGAACTTTGTATTGAGATTCAAATAGAGAGAAGAAGCCATCTAGCTACTAACTATGAACCTGAAGGTCTGAGGTAAACTACTCACACTTCATCGGAGGGGCTAGGATGATGTAGAAGCCCTCCGTGATGACGGCCCTCTTCCGGCGGAGCTCTGGAACAGGCCCCAAGATGGGATCTTGTGGATATAGAAAGTTGCGGCGGTGGAATTAGGTTTTTTGCTCCTGTTCTGATCGTTTGGGGGTACGTGTGTATATATAGGAGGAAGGAGTACGTCGGTGGAGCACCGAGGGGCCCATGAGGCAGGGGGCGCGCCCTAGGGGGGGCGCCCCCCACCCTCGTGACCACCTCTTTGATCCCTTGCAGTAGGGCCCAAGTCTCCTGGATCACATTCGGCGAGAAAATCACGTTTCCGAAGATTTTATTCCGTTTGGACTCCGTTTGATATTCTGTTTATCCGAAACACTGAAATAGGCAAAAAAACAGCAATTCTGGGCTGGGCCTCCGGTTAATAGGTTAGTCCCAAAAATAATATAAAAGTGGAAAATAAAGCCCAATATAGTCCAAAACAGTAGATAATATAGCATGGAGCAATCAAAAATTATAGATACATTGGAGATGTATCAGGCATCCCCAAGCTTAATTCCTGCTCGTCCTCGAGTAGGTAAATGATAAAAAGAGAATTTTTGATGCGGAGTGCTACTTGGCATAATTTCAATGTAAATCTTCTTAATTGTGGTATGAATATTCAGATTAGAAAGATTCAAGACAAAAGTTTATATTGACATAGAAAATAATAATACTTCAAGCATACTAACAAAGCAATTATGTCTTCTCAAAATAACATGGCCAAAGAAAGTTATCCCTACAAAATCATATAGTCTGGCTATGCTCCATCTTCCCCACACAAAGTATTTAAATCATGCACAACCCCGATGACAAGCCAAGCAATTGTTTCATACTCTAACTTTTTCAAAACTTTTTCAATCTTCACACAATACATGAGCGTGAGCCATAGATATAGCACTATAGGTGGAATATAATGGTGGTTGTGGAGAAGACAAAAAGGAGAAGATAGTCTCACATCGACTAGGCGTATCAATGGGCTATAGAGATGCCCATCAATAGATATCAATGTGAGTGAGTAGGGATTGCCATGCAACGGATGCACTAGAGCTATAAATGTATGGAAGCTCAACAAAAGAAACTAGTGGGTGTGCATCCAACTTGCTTGCTCACGGAGACCTAGGGCAATTTGAGGAAGCCCATCATTGGAATATACAAGCCAAGTTCTATAACGTAAAATTCCCACTAGTATATGAAAGTGACAACATATGAGACTCTCTATTTGAAGAACATGGTGCTACTTTGAAGCACAATATATGAGACTCGTTATATCATGGTGCTACTTTGAAGCACAAGTGTGTAAAAAGTATAGTAGCATTGCCCCTTTTTTATTTATATTTTTTGGGCCTTCTTTTTTTTGGCCTTGCTTTTTTTGGGGACAATGATCTATTGAATGATGATCATCACACTTCTATTTATTTACAACTCAATGATTACAACTCGATACTAAAACAAAGTATGACTCTATATGAATGCCTCCGGCGGTGTACCGGGATATGCAATGAATCAAGAGTGACAAGTATGAAAGAATTATGAATGGTGGCTTTGCCACAAATACTATGTCAACTACATGATCATGCTAAGCAATATGACAATGATGGATGTGTCATGATGAACTAGATGGTGGAAAGTTGCATGGCAATATATCTCGGAATGGCTATGGAAATGCCATAACAGGTAGGTATGGTGGCTGTTTTGAGGAAGGTATATGGTAGGTGTATGATACCGGCGAAAGTTGCGCGGTATTAGAGAGGCTAGCAAAGGTGGAAGGGTGAGAGTGCGTATAATCCATGGACTCAACATTAGTCATAAATAACTCATATACTCATTGCAAAAATTTATAAGTTATCAAAACAAAGTATTACGCGCATGCTCCTAGGGGGATAGATTGGTAGGAAAAGACCATCGCTCGTCCCCGACCGCCACTCATAAGGAAGACAATCAATAAATAAATTATGCTCCGACTTCATCATATAACGGTTCACCATACGTGCATGCTACGGGAATCACAAACTTCGACACAAGTATTCTTTAAATTCACAACTACTCAACTAGCATGACTTTAATATTATCACCTCCATATCTCAAAACAATTATCATGCTTCAATCTTTTCTTAGTATTCAACACACTCAAAAGAAAGTTTCACAAATCTTGAATACCAAGCATATTATTATTAGGAAAATTACCATGCTATTAAGAGACTCTCAAATTAATTTAAGTGAAGCATGAGAGATCAATAGTTTCTTTAAAACGAATCCACCACCGTGCTCTAAAAGATCTAAGTGAAGCACATAGAGCAAAATTATAACGCTCAAAAGATATAAGTGAAGCACACAGAGCAAAATTATCTAGCTCAAAAGATAAAAGTGAAGCACATAGAGCAAACTTATCTAGCTCAAAAGATATAAGTGAAGCACATAAAGCAAAATTATCTAGCTCAAAAGATATAAGTGAAGCGCATAGAGTATTCTATCAAATTTTAATTCATGTATGGCTCTCTCAAAAGGTGTGTACAGCAAGGATGATTGTGGCATACTAACAAACAAAGACACAAATAATACAAGACGCTCCAAGCAAAACACATATCATGTTGGTGAATAAAAATATAGCTCCAAGTAAGTTACCGATGGAAGTGGACGAAAGAGGGGATGCCTTCGGGGGGCATCCCCAAGCTTTGACTTTTTGGTGTCCTTGGATTATCTTGGGGGTGCCATGGTCATCCCCAAGCTTAGGCTCTTTCCACTCCTTGTTCCATGATCCATCAAAATAATTCACCCAAAACTTGAAAACTTCACAACACAAAACTCAAAATAGAAAACTCGTGAGCTCCGTTAGCGAAAGAAAACAAAAGACCACTTCAAGGTACTGTCATGAACTCATTATTTATTTATATTGGTGTTAAACCTACTGTATTCCAACTTATCTATGGATTATAAACTATTTTACTAGCCATAGATTCATCAAAATAAGCAAACAACACACGAAAAACAGAATCTTTCAAAAACAGAACAGTCTGTAGTAATCTGTAGCTAGCGCAAGATCTGGAACCCCAAAAATTCTAAAATAAATTTCTGGACGTGAGTAATTTATATATTAATCATCTTCAAAAATAATTAACTAAATATCACTCTTAAAATAAAAATGACAGCAGTTCTCGTGAGCGCTAAAGTTTCTGTTTTTTACAGCAAGTTCAACAAGACTTTCCCCAAGTCTTCCCAACAGTTCTACTTGGCACAAACACTAATTAAACACAAAAAAACACAACCAAAACAGAGGCTAAATAATTTATTTATTACTAAATAGGAGCAAAAAGCAAGGAATAAAAATAAAATTGGGTTGCCTCCCAACAAGCGCTATCGTTTAACGCCCCTAGCTAGGCATAACAAGTAAGGATAGATCTAGGTATTGCCATCTTTGGTAGGCAATCCATAAGTGGCTATCATGATAGTTTCATATGGTAATTTTATTTTCTTTCTTGGAAAGTGTTCCATGCCCTTTTTTAATGGAAATCGGAATCTAATATTCCCTTCCTTCATATCAATAATCGCACCAACCGTTCTAAGGAAAGGTCTACCAAGAATAATAGGGCAAGAAGGATTGCAATCTATACCAAGAACAATGAAATCTACGGGCGCATAATTCCTATTTTCAACAATAAGAACATCATTAATTATTCCCATAGGTTTCTTAATAGTGGAATCTGCAAGATGCAAGTTTAGAGAGAACTCATCAAAATTACGGAAATCTAGTAAATCACACAAAGTCTTGGGAATAGCAGAGACACTAGCACCCAAATCACACAAAGCATAAAACTCATGATTTTTAATTTTAATTTTAATAGTTGGTTCCCACTCATCATAGAGTTTTCTAGGGATAGAAACTTTAAACTCAAGTTTTTCTTCATAAGATTGCATCAAGGCATCAACAATATGTTCGGTGAAGGCTTTATTTCGACTATAAGCATGTGAAGAATTTAGCACAGATTGCAACAAGGAAATACAATCAATCAAAGAGAAATTTTCATAATTAATTTCCTTGAAATCCAATATAGTGGGTTTAGCAACATCTACATTTTTATTTCTTTCAATCCCACTTTCATCAATTTCATCATTAAGATCTAAACACTCCGAATTTTTAGAACGCCTTCTAGGTAAAGGAAGATCATATTCAGTTTCATCAAGATTCATATTGCAAAATAAAGATTTAATGGGAGACACATCAATAACTTTTAGATCTTCATCTCGATTTTCATAGGAATTGGAAGAACATGCTTTAATAAAGGCATCTTTGGAAGCACGCATCCTAGCGGTTCTTTCTTTACACTCATCAATTGAAATTCTCATGGCTTTTAGGGACTCATTAATATCATTCTTAGGTGGAATAGATCTAAGTTTCAAGGCATCAACGTCAAGAGCAATTCTATCAATGTTCCTAGCCAAATCATCAATCTTAAGCAATTTTTCTTCAATCATAGTATTAAAATTCTTTTGGGAAGAAATAAATTCTTTAATATTAGATTCAAAATCAGAGGACATCTTATTATAATTTCCATAAGAGTTGTTGTAGGAATTCCCATAATTATTAGAAGGATTACTAGGATATGGCCTAGGATTAAAATTCCCTCTATAAGTGTTGTTACCAAAATTATTCCTACCAACAAAATTCACATCCATAGATTCATTGTTATTCTCAATCAAAGTAGACAAAGGCATATCATTAGGATCAGAATAAACACTCTTAGTAGCAAATAATTTCATAAGTTCATCCATCTTTCCACTCAACACATTAATTTCTTCTATCGCATGCACTTTTTTATTAGAAGTTCTTTCAGTATGCCATTGAGAATAATTAACCATAATATTATCTAGGAGTTTAGTAGCATCTCCTAAAGTGATTTCCATAAAAGTGCCTCCCGCGGCCGAATCTAAAAGATTTCTAGAAGCAAAATTCAATCCAGCATAAAAATTTTGTATAATCATCCACAAATTCAAACCATGAGTAGGGCAATTACGTATCATTAATTTCATTCTCTCCCAAGCTTGTGCAACATGTTCCTGATCAAGTTGTTTAAAGTTCATTATATCGTTTCTAAGAGAGATGATCTTAGCGGGAGGAAAATACTTAGAGATAAAAGCATCTTTGAACTTGTTCCATGAATCAATACTATTCTTAGGCAAAGACGAAAACCAAGCTTTAGCACGATCTCTAAGCGAAAAAGGAAATAGCTTCAATTTAACGACATCATTATTGACATCTTTTTTCTTTTGCATATCACGTAAATCAACGAAGCTATTCAGATGAGTAGCGACATCTTCACTAGGAAGGCCGGCGAATTGATCTTTCATAACAAGATTCAACAAAGCAGTATTTATTTCACAAAATTCAGGATCGGTAAGAGAAGCAATCGGAGTACTACGGAAATCATTATTATTGGTATTGGTGAAGTCACACAATTTGGTAGCATATTGAGCCATTGCGACAAACAAGCAATCTAACACACGGGCAAACAAAAGGCAAGCGGACAAAAAGAGGC
>NC_041380.1:504246810-504267144 GCF_002162155.2 Triticum dicoccoides
CGGCAAGGGTGAATTGGGGGGGGGGGAGAGGAAAACGAGAGGCAAATGGAAAATAATGTAATGCGAGAGATAGGGATTGTGATGGGTACTTGGTATGTTGACTTTTTGCACAGACTCCCCGGCAACGGCGCCAGAAATCCTTCTTGCTACGTCTTGAGCTTGCGTTGGTTTTCCCCGAAGAGGAAGGGATGATGCAGCAGAGTAGCGTAAGTATTTCCCTCGGTTTTTGAGAACCAAGGTATCAATCCAGTAGGAGCCCATGCTCAAGTCCCTCGTACCTGCACAAAGCAATAGCTACTCGCAACCAACGTGATTAGGGGTTGTCAAGCCCTTCACGGTCACTTACGAGAGTGAGATCTGATAGATAGAATATTTTTGGTATTTTTGATATAAAGATGCAAAGTAAAAAGTAAAGGCAAAGTAAAAAAGCAAAACAATATAAAAGTGATGGATATTGATATGATGAGAATAGACCCGGGGGCCATAGGTTTCACTAGTGGCTTCTCTCAAGAGCATAAGTGTTCTACGGTGGGTGAACAAATTACTGTTGAGCAATTGATAGAATTAAGCATAATTATGAGAATATGTAGGCATGATCATGTATATAGGCATCACGTCCGTGACAAGTAGATCGAAACGATTCTGCATCTACTACTATTACTCCACTCATCGACCGCTATCCAGCATGCATCTAGAGTATTAAGTTAAAAACAGAGTAACGCCTTAAGCAAGATGACATGATGTAGAGAGATAAATTCATGCAATATGAAATAAACCCCATCTTGTTATCCTCGATGGCAACGATACAATACGTGCCTTGTTGCCCCTTCTGTCACTGGGTAAGGACACCACAAGATCGAACCCAAAGCTAAGCACTTCTCCCATGGCAAGAACTACCAATCTAGTTGGCCATACCAAACGGATAATTTGAAGAGACTTGCAAAGATAACCAATCATGCATAAAAGAATTCAGAGAAGATTCAAATATTATTCATAGATAGACTAGATCATAAACCCACAATTCATCGGTCTCAACAAACACACCGCAAAAAGAAGATTACATCGAATAGATCTCCACGAGAGAGGGGGAGAACTTTGTATTGAGAATCAAAGAGAGAGAAGAAGCCATCTAGCTACTAACTATGGACCCGAAGGTCTGAGGTAAACTACTCACACTTCATCGGAGGGGCTAGGATGATGCAGAAGCCCTCCGTGATGACGGCCCTCTTCCGGTGGAGCTCTGGAATAGGCCCCAAGACGGGATCTCGTGGATACAGAAAGTTGCGGCGGTGGAATTAGGTTTTTTGCTCCTGTTCTGATCGTTTGGGGGTACGTGTGTATATATAGGAGGAAGGAGTACGTCGGTGGAGCACCGAGGGGCCCACGAGGCAGGGGGCGCGCCCTAGGAAGGGGGCCCACCCTCGTGACCACCTCTTTGATCCCTTGCAGTAGGGTCCAAGTCTCCTGGATCACGTTCGGCAAGAAAATCACGTTTCCGAAGATTTTATTCCGTTTGGACTCTGTTTGATATTATGTTTATCCGAAACATTGAAATAGGCAAAAAAACATCAATTCTGGGTTGGGCCTCCGGTTAATAGGTTAGTCCCAAAAATAATATAAAAGTGGAAAATAAAGCCCAATATAGTCCAAAACAGTAGATAATATAGCATGGAGCAATCAAAAATTATAGATACGTTGGAGACGTATCAGCTCGTTGGAGGGCTGATCCTCGCACGGACTTTGTGCGGCAAAAGCACCCTCCAAGGCAGGACCCTCTAGTGGAGACTTCTTCTCCCGTTTGGAAGCCTCGGTTTTCAGATCTTCAGAGGCAGTCCTCTTCCTTCCCCGAAGCGAGAGAAGGCCAGATTCTTCCCCTTGGTTATCCTCCTTCACGGAGGCGCTCATTCCCTCAGTTGGAATTGGTAGTGATGGGGGCCCGCTTTCAACCTCATTATTCCCCCCTTTATGTTCCTTTGAGGGCTCCGGGAAAGGTGCTAGCTCAAGCATCTTTTCCAGTACCGGATTCTCCAAACCCTCAGGAAGGGGGGCCGAACACCGAATCATCTTCGCCCTTGTTAGCCAGTCCTGGTCAAGGAGCGATTTCTCAGAATGACGTCATGGTAAATGAAAGACGGTGTGTTCAGCTAAAGGATTACTTACCTGGTCGGCGGTACGGTTGCTGCTCAAGCCCACGTCCTCGGTAGTATTCGGACACTCTATTTGGGGTCCAAAGAATGATTTGTACATCTCCTCGTGCGTCAGGCCGAGGAAATTCTGGATAGTGCGCGGCCCTTCTGGGTTGAACTCCCACATGCGGAGGGGCCAGCTTTTGCAAGGCTGGACTCGATGAACCAACATGACTTGCACCACTGTAACCAGATTTAAATCTCCTTCGAAGAGATATGAATGCGGCTCTGCAGTATTGGCACGTCCTTGACTGGACCCCAGCTCAGTCCTCTGATAATCCATGACATCAGTTGTGGTGGAGGGCCCGAGCAGAAAGTGGGGGCAGCCACCCATTTGGCACTTCTGGGAGCTATGATGTAAAACCCCTCCCGTTGCCATAATCCGGACACCTCTGGAAAGAAACCTTTTGGCCATAGAGCTCCTGCTATCTTGCTTATTAATGCGCCTCCGCACGTTGCATACTGCCCCTCGACCATCTTCGGCTTCGCGTCAAAGGTCTTGAGCCACAGGACGAAGTGAGGGGTAATGCGGAGGAAGGCCTCACACACGACAATAAATGCCGAGATGTGGAAAAAGGAGTCCGGGGCTAGATCGTGAAAGTCTAGCCCGTAATAGAACATCAAGCCCCTGACAAAGGGATCCAGAGGGAGGCCTAAATCTCGGAGGAAGTGGGAGATGAACACAACGTTCTCGTTGGGTTCAGGAGTAGGGACGACCTGCCCTCGGGCAGGCAGCCGATGCGAAACCTCGGCGGTCAGGTATCTAGCCTCCCTCAACTTCTTGATATCCTCTTCCGTAACGGAGGAGGGCATCCACCGGCCTTGAAGGCTAGATCCGGACATGATTGAAGGTCCGAAGCACCTGACCTGGGCTTTGGGTGTTAGAACTTGAGGCGGGGGAAGGATTCGATTGAGCACGGGAGGGAAAAGAGTAAAAGCCTTGTCCCTTTATAAAGAGGGTGAATATCAAGCGTCCTCCTAGTGGCCGTTTGGGACTTGCCTAAAATCTAGGAGTCCTAGGTACGGTTGGGTTACCCACGACCGTATTGATGAGAATCCTGTAATTAGGGGAACACGATCTCTGCTTTGACAAGACGTGTCAAGAAACCGCCTCGCGTTATGAGCGGAGCTGGTTGAAGAAAAATGGTTGGAATAATCACCGGGCCATGGCTTAATATCATGTTGCCAAAACAAGTCAACAGATTAGATTTGTGAAAATATTATTCTCTCTACGGTGGTATGTGGAACTTATTTTGCAGGGTCGGACACTATCCTTGTATTCAAATTCTTCCGCGATGTATTCGGAGGAGGAACCCGCCTTGCAATGCCGAACACAACACTGCGCGCCAGACTCATCGTCATTGAAGCCTGGTTCAGGGCTACTGAGGGAGTCCTGGATTAGGGGGTCTCCGGACAGCCGGACCATATCCTTTGGCCGGACTGTTGGACTATGAAGAAGATTGAAGACTTCGTCCCGTGTCCGGATGGGACTCTACTTGGCGTGGAAGGCAAGCTAGGCAATACGGATATGTATATCTCCCCCTTTGTAACCGACCTTGTGTAACCCTAGCCCTCTCCGGTGTCTATATAAACCGGAGGGTTTTAGTCCGTAGGACAATATACAATCATACCATAGGCTAGCTTCTAGGGTTTAGCATCTCTGATCTCGTGGTAGATCTACTCTTGTACTACCCATATCATCAATATTAATCAAGCAGGACATAGGGTTTTACCTCCATCAAGAGGGTTCGAACCTGGGTAAAACATCGTGTTCCCTGCCTCCTGTTACCATCCGCCTTAGATGCACAGTTCGGGACCCCCTACCCGAGATCCGCCGGTTTTGACACAGACAACAACCTTCAAAATTTCCTTGCATATGGCACCCATATGTCCTTGGCTAACTATTTCTTCTTCAATTCCCCACCCAAGCACAACATCCAAATTCATTGAAATATAATTAAAAATGATTTACTCAACTAGAACTACAAATGATTCATCGAACTACATTTCATTCATATACAGGGCGGAAAATGAGCCGCACTATGACTTAAATACATATAAAAAATAACTAAAGCGGGACTGGTTACGGGACTTGTCGGTGCATGACGCATCGACGCGGTCATCGGCAGGGAACACGACATTGTGGGCCTCAATGGTGCGGAAATGAGGTAGGGCGACCTCGTCCCACTCCGATCATCCATGGGCTACATTGTGAGCCTCTATGTCATGGAAACAGGTCAAGGTGGTCTCGTTCCACTCAGGCCATGTGCCATCGTTCGCGGCGTCGAGCGCACGATCCCAAATTTGGTGCTCTCTCTCGGCTCCATCTTCGGAGCAGCCTCCATTTAATCTTTCAGCCCTTCTTCCCATTTGAATATTTCAGGCAACTCCCGCGATGAGATGGGATTGTTGGAAGTAATCGTGTTTGGTCCTGGTGTATTTGTCTTTGCAAGACCATAAAGTTGACTAGTTGTGATAGAGCAGCGAGTTAGAACAAATTATTTTTCATTTGCATATCCGGGTTACTTGCGTCAAGGCTATTCTTGAATACATTTTAATAACATTTACATTTTGACTAAGTTTTAAATATTAAATCTTGATAATCATAATATTAAGTTTTTACCAAGTTTATCAAGATTCATTTGCGTTTTGAGTGTAGGGCTTAGGATTTCGGGCCTAGGGTGCAGGGTTTAAGTTTTAGTATTTGAAACTTGTTGAATTCATTCTCCGTTTTAGTCAAGTTTGAACAGTTGAAAGTTGGTGAAGATTTTAAAACTTATCAAAAGATATTCAAAAGTGGTATTGTTTCAAAGGCCTCGTCGCAAGAAAGACTAACATGCAAATGAAACATAAATTGACCCACACAAAAACATAAATTAGACTTTCGATTCAAAAACATAATATATTTAAATTTAAAAATCAAAGGGAAAAAGTATGGAATGTACCTTGCTAGTAGCCCACTTGAATGCCTCAGCCCCTTCTCCTCAATTTGAATCTTTCAGATTGATGCAGCTACCTCGACGAGATGGGCGATCGCGGGGAGGGATCATGTTTAGTCTAGGTGTAAGAGTACCAAACTACTTCCTCCGTTTCAAAATAAATGACTCAATTTTATACTAACTTTACAATGCATAAAAAAATGAGGTCCATTTGAATCTTTGAGCCCCATCTCCCCGATTTGAATCTTCCGTTCAACTATCACAATGAGCTGGGATTGTGGGAAGGAAGCATTGCCGGTCCATAAAGCTGGGCAGTTGGGATAGGCCACGCGAGGAAGCTAAGCTAAACTGACAATGGAAAAGAAAGCCTGATTGTCAGAGCCTCAGAGCTGCGGGAACCAGTGCTCGTCAGCTCGTGAACCAGCCAGGCAGAGCGTCCTCGCCTTCTCGGCCTCCCGTCCCCGGTTGCACACACAAGAGTAGTAGTACCACCCCACCAAATCGGCCGCCGCCCCCGCCGCCGCCAAAATGCTGCCGCTCCTCCGCGGCGTCGTCTCCGGCCGCCTCCGCCGCTCCCTCTGCACCGCCGCCGCCTCGATCCCTCCCTGGGCGATGGTGGACCGGGGCACCCTGATGAAGAAGTCCGAGGGGAGCGTCTCCTTCTCCTTCGCCCGGGCCCCCGCCGTCTCCTACGTCACCATCCCCATCTTCGGCCGGGCCTTCATGTCGAAGCCTCCCCCGGACGGCCGCGTGTACTCCGACATGCTCCGCAGCCGCGTCCTCGCCGCCAGCGCCCACGGCTTCCTCCTGCTCGGCACCCTCAAGTCCCGCTACAGGGCTCACCCGCTCTCCGGCCTGGACCTCCCCGCCGAGGTGCTCCTCAAGGTCGCCCCTTTGGAGCTCCTCTACCGCAAGTTCACGCGCTTCGTCTGCAACCCCGTCTCCGGCCAGCTGTTCCGCCTCCCGGAGTTCGAGGAACCGGAGGAGAAGACCTTGACGTTTGCAGACGGCATGGCGGGCATGGGCCTCCTCACCCAAGCCGACGGCGAAGGCCTCAACGGGCCGCCCAAGAGGTATGCCGCTGCTCAGCTCACCGAGGTCGACGGCGGGCGGCGCCTCCTGCTGCGCCGGTTCTCCTCCGAGACAGGGGATTGGGACGAGCTGGTGCTGCCGTCCCCGCTGCCGCCTCAGCGGCGGATGCACCTGGGCCACGAGGTGCTGGACTTCGGAGGCCGGCTCTGGTGGGTGGACGTGAGCTGGGGCGCCGTCTGCGTCGACCCTTTCAGCGACCGGCCCGAGCTCTGCCCCGTCGAGCTCCCTCCTGACAGCATGCTTCCGAACCAACAGGGCGAGACAGAGATGGAGCAGCTTGTGCAGCGCCGGCACATGGGGGTCAGCGCCGGCCGGCTGCGCTACGCCGAGGTCGACCCCTTACACATCAGGTCCTTCGTGCTCGACAACCACCAGAGCGGCCGCTGGACACTGGAGCACCAGGTGTCTGTTCCCGATCTCTGGCGCAATGGGGGCAATGCCAAGGCGACGCCTTCGATTGCTGCTATCGACCCACTAAACGCTGATGCTCTGCATCTCAGCGTGGACCAAATCCATGTTAGTTTGGACATGCGCAAGAGGATGATCGAGGGTTCTGTGATTCTTGATGCAAGCCAGTTGGGTTCAGGTTGTTATCTGCCATGTCTGCTCCCGTCGTTTCTCTGGTCTAGCACAATTCCAGGTGATACATTTTATGTTCCTGTTGTACATAGATGCATTGTACATTTTATGACTATAAGATAGTTATGTTCCAAGTTCTTGTATCTTGATCAACGAACTTTTTGCAGGCAAGAACAAGACTTTGGACACCGCGAAAAACAAGACTCTGGCGGATGTTTTGGCTCGTTCAGACAAACAGCAGGCGAAATGAAGGTGACAAAGTTACCATCCAATGTATCTCTGGTACTGTTTCCTATGTCATGCTTATATTGCTCCACTATTAGATGCATGTCATCCGTTCACATGTTTAGGATGTTGTATTTTCTTAGATATATCTCCTACTCAGTCTATATGCAGTTTATGATCTGTTGAAATAATGTTCTGCTCCTTTTGCGAATCACAACTAGTATGTATTGCTTATATATCATCATCCTCCAGTAAAATAGAAATGTCGTCGTTTTTAAAGTTAGCCTGTAATTGGTTAAGTTCTAAGTTAGTGTTGCAGTGGAACTAGTACTAATATTTATTTATTATAAGCATGCTCGAACTAACAATCGGCACAGGCCGCTCTGTTGAATGCTAGCAACTTGAACTTGTTCCTCCAGTCGTAGTCCTGTGGTAGCAACTTGCAATTCTACTAACAAATATCAACATGTCTTTTAGCATGGACCCTTCATCTAGTAGTATAGTGTTTTCTGAACTAGCTTCCATTATCTGAAGAAAGAAGCGGTTTCTGTCTGCAGCACTAGCTATCATGATAAACAGATAAAGTGCAGAACTATATATTGTGAAACACATTATATCATCACCAATAGATCAAGTCTGAATCTGAAGCTGAAGTGTCATCATAATTTCCAATTGACCATTTTCTTATTATTTTCCTGAAATATCATCACCAATAGATCAAGCCTGAATCTGAAGCTTGTGGTGAAATACCAACACCAACTGATCACCAATGCATGCTCATCTCGGAGCCTAATTATTTTTTCCCGCAATCTCGCTGCCAAGACATGGGTGTCATCGAGGCATACTTTGATTTTTCCATCTCTTTATTCGCTATGGTGCATTATCTTTACATGTCCTTTATCTTCAGGTTTCTTAAGACTAACAATGAAGTAGCAGCTGATGGCGGGACTCTGAATTTGCGGAAAATATGGAGATGTTTGGGTTTGTGGAAGTGACTTATCTCGTTTTGGGGAAAATCTAGGAGTTAGTTCAGAGTCATAACTAAGGCAAAAGGTGGATGCATCCACATGTTTAACTCACTTGTGAGGAACTTATTTGTATGAGGCATGTGACGAATTGATGATGAGCGTTTCAGTACTGTGCTTATTTATATTCTTTAGTTGCTTAGCTAAAATTCGAACACTTAAAATCTGATCATTTGGTTTTCCTTTCCATTATTTTGGTTTTGTATGAACAAAAATATATATTAAACTGCTAGTTTCGTATATTATGGCTAGTTGCCCCTTTTTTCCTGATCTACCATTCACTTCATTTTACCTGCAAAACATGTTTTGAAGGCTGCACTCCTCCTGGCTTATATTGTTTAGAATGGAGATAACCAATTATTTAGTTTCAAGTTTTGATTTTCATTTGGAGAGGGATGATGAGAGGATGTGTTAAGACAGTCGCAATCGATCCAATCCAGTCTGCTACTCCCTCCGTTCCAAAATAATTGTCTTTCTAGCCATCTCAAATGGACTACAACATACGGATGTATGTAGATATATTTTAGAGTGTAGATTCACTCATTTTGCTCCGTATGTAGTCACTTATTGAAATCTCTAGAAAGACAATTATTTAGGAACGGAGGGAGTATTTGTGAGTAGAAGCTGATCTGAACTATATCTGGATGATTACAGTGAATTGAGCATACATATCAAGAATTGAGCATTTTCTTCTTTTCCTGAAATATCATCACCAACACCAATTGATCAAGCCTGAATCTCAAGCTTGTGCTGAAATATCAACACCGTACAAACTGATCACCAGTCCATGCTCATCTAGGAGCCTGATTTTTCTTGCCGCAATCTCGCTGTCAGTATGCATATCATACTTTGATTTTTCTATCTCTTTTTTCCCAATGGCGCATTCTCTTTATATTCACACCTGCCGAATGGCTTTTATCTTTAACTTCAGGTTTCTTAGGGCTAACAATGAAGTAGCAGCTGATGACGGGACTCTGAATTTGCAGAAAATCTAGAGAGATTTTTTTTTGGAGTTTGCTGACCAACTATCTCGTTTTGATGAAAATATGGGAGTTAATTCAGACTCATAACTAAGGCAAAAGGTGGATGCATCCACATGCGAATCGATGATGAGCATTTCAGTATTATGCTTATTTTTATGCTTAGTAAAGTGCCAAACCAATTTAGTGATACTATCAAATTCACGGGAAAAAAAACAATCTGAACCAATCCAATCTGCTATTATGACTAGAAGCTGATCTGAAGTCTAAACTCTATCTGAATAATCACAGTAAAGTGCCAAACCAATTTAGTGATACTATCTGTATGTCTGAAGGACATTCGACTGAACTGTAGTAATATCTAATCTACTCTGGTAGCAATCCTGTATCTACTCTATCTACGAGCTTAATTCCTCTATCATCTACGTGCGCAGCCGAAGCTGCAGAACTAGAACTCACATCTCACTAGTTTTTAAACTGCGCGATGTGGGTCTTGATGATCTGGCCGGCAACGGCCTTGTAGGCGGCCTGCGTGGGGTGCACGGCGTCGAAGAACATGTACTGCGCCGGCGACTTGCACTGCGGCAGCAGGCCGGTGCACATGGCCCCCATCTCCAGCAGCCCCGTGCCGCAGCACCCCTGCCCCGTCTGCGTGAACCCGTACTTGTTGGGCTGCGCCACCATGTCCATGAGCGGCGCGTACGTGTCCACGTACGAGATGCTGGCGCCGGCGCTCGCCGCCTCCAGCGCCGCCAGCGCCTGCTGCAGCTTGGCGTTGTACCGCTGCACCTCCTCGTTCTGCAGGTCCACGCACCCGTGCCCCAGCGGCGGCTGCTGCCCTCTCAGGCTCTTCTGCATCGGCAGGCACCCCACCGGCGGCATCCCCGCCACGATGAACCTCCTCGCCCCCAGCTTGTACAGGCTCTGCATGTCATGTGTACTTGCTTGTCAATCGATCAGTATGTATGTAGATTAACTGAGTGGACGAGAAGAAGAAGATGATCTGAAGATCTGACCTGGATGTAGGACTGGTAGCAGCTGATGAGGTAGTCATGGTAGGCGTCGATGGTGGGGTACTGGAGGGCGCGGAACGGCAGGTCGTAGTAGTTCATTGTCACGTCGTTGGTGCCGGCGGAGAGGATGAAGAGGGACTTGGCGGCGATGTCGGTGGCCTGGGGCTCGCCGATGCGGGAGAGGAGCTGCTGGAAGTCGGCGATCTGGGACGAGAAGGTGGAGACCATGACGGCGTGCGCGGTGATGTCGTCGAGGCCGGACCCGCCGGACGCGAAGCTGGCCCCGGTGGTGGCGTCGGCGTGGGTGACCCCGCTGGCGTGGTACGCCGGGAGCAGGTCCTTGATGCCGAGCGCGGCGACGATGTAGTCGGTGATGAGCTTGCCGTCCGAGAAGCGGCCCGAGGGGGGCACGCCGGCCGGGAAGGCGCGGCCGTAGGGCGCGTGATCGGCGCGCACCACCGTGAACAGCCGGTTGTTGTTGCCCGGGTCCAGCGTGGAGTCGCCGAATGCGAACACGGCCGGGATGTCGTGCGGCCCGGCTGCCACCTTGGAGGAGGAGCGCGGCCTCGCCGCGGACGCCGGGGAGGCGGAGAGGACGAGGAGCGCGGCGAGGAAGAGCGCCGCGGCGGGGGCTGGGCTTGGTGGCGCCATCGTGGATCGATCGATCGATCGCGGTGGGATTGTGGTTGAGGCGTGAGGGTCGGGTGTATATATAGCGGAGGGGAGGGGCGCGGGAAGAGATTGGCGTAGGTTTGAAGTTTAAACGACGACGGTGAGGTGGATAGATACGGCTGCAACGACTTTACGGCCCTGCGCTTCAAGTTTCTGTTATAAATTTTTTATCTGTAACGGTTCTGCACGATTGATCTCCAGACTCCAATTACCCTACGTCCAAGTAAGAACTAAGAATGTATCAGTTCAAAAAAGAAAGAACTAAGAAGATATGGTTGCGCAAGGACGGGGAAGATTGGCTTTATCGTGCCAAAGAGAGTCCTGTTAAGTTTAACTACCATCCTTGAGGAAACCACCAACACATAACTATACCACCTCTGTAACAAAAATGTAAAATATTTTTCAGCATTATTAGTCGAAATGTGGGAGGGCTCAATTGCTCGGATCGTAGGACTACTGTGCACGAGGCCATTTTCGCCTTCCCTTGCAACCTCCTTTGCATCCAAGAATCCAAGCTGAGCACCTCCCACCAAAACAGATGTGCGGTTTGGTGGTTCGACCAGGGCGGGTCTTGCTGCCGGATCAATGCGGAGGATGCGTCTCTAGTCCAAAGAGTTCATAAACTTAGCTAAGTTATATGCGTCTTTGTTTGCCCCTCTACATTCATAATTAAATTTACAATTAGAGAAAGCCGCCTGGTGCTTGATCTCCTTGATGATGCATCTGTAGGTACTATATGTGTCTCTTTCAATATCCTTTACCACCTGTTTTGAATCTGATGCAACTACAAAGTTTTGAAGTGACAAATCTTTCGCCAATGGTAAGGCCTCTCGACGGGCGATAGCTCCCAATGTTGCGACGTTTGTGACACCCGGTACCACCAAGGCTGAGCTCCCTAGGTAGCGACCTCCTGCATCACGGCACACGTCTGCCGCCGCGCCCCAACCCTGATCTAGCAACGCGCTAGCATCCACATGTATCTTCGCAAAACCGGGTGGCGGAGCTTTGGGTCGCACTTCTGTTCACGGTTATCACATGTGATGTTGTTCTTTGATGTGGCACAATCCCCAACTCAGAGATAATTCTAATTACGAACTGATGTCTTGCCGAAGGGGATTGGTAAATTTCCTCGTGGGTCACCCTGTCTCATCGCTCACCAAATCACCTATAGTGTTATTGATAACCTGACAAAGGGTTCCTGGGACATAGTGTGTCAATCATCGTAAACAAGCATTGCTTCTCACTCGGCTCTGTAGTTTCACACAAATGTTCTGCCATGGCTCCTTCAACAACTGCCCAAACGCATCTGGTCATTGTGCATTCCAGGAGTGAGTGTCTCCATGAATCAGTAGCTCCATATATAGCGCAGGATGTGTCTGGGGTCAGTTTGGTTGCTTGCAATAGCCTCAGCTATGCCCGTTTGGATGCAACTTCGGGCTCGTTGTGTTTCCATCGACCATGCATATTAAATCATCTCTGTTCTTGGTTTTATTCTTAGATTACTTGTGAGATTGTTGGGATATTAAATCCAAATCATCACCAAGTATATGCAAACTTACCGATTTACATGATTTAGGGAAAGCATGTACAGATTATTATCCATGTCTTTTTTTATGATCGAATTATTGATATATTACAATGAGTTTTTATGTTTGCCTCAATGTTGCAAGACTATAAATCAATTGCCTCATGCTATTATCTTTGTGGTTAGGTTTGTTGCGACCAAGCCTAGTAGCTGATGCACTTTAGCTTCTTGTGTTCTTCATAGTATCACATAGCCACTGCCTCTAGGACGTATCTAATGTTGTAGTTGTAGGCATCTAATGTGTCCTAGTCATTAGTTTTTGAATGACGCATGTTGTATCTGCATAATGCAGTCTGTTATGGCATATGCGGTAGCTAGTGCATATTCATGCACTTCTTGCATTTATTATGTGTTCTTTTATTGCACCATAGTTGTACTTTTCTAAGACAAAGTCACTCTTCTCAAGCATGAAAGTTCGCTTATATCACACACCCGTATTAAAATGTAACATCTTGCTTCTATTCATGTACTTCTTGCATTCGTTACGTGTTTTGAAATTGTTTAGCAAAAATAGTATATGCATCCTTCGCTTTCACCTCATAGTTGTGACCAGTGAAGGAACTTATTATCCTGGCTAGTAAAATTGTTAGATATATGAATCCTGCATGGTGTCTCCATCTTTGAAGGGACCTAGGGTCCAGTTTGAGGTGTTCTTTTTCTTTCTTTCTTTCTTTCTTTCTTTCTGAATGTCAAATAGAAGTAGACGAAAGAGGGGATGCCTTCTGGGGCATCCCCAAACTTTGGCTTTTAGGTGTCCTTAGATAATCTTGGGGGTGCCATGGGCATCCCCAAGCTTAGGATCTTGCCACTCCTTGTTCCATAATCCATCAAATCTTTACCCAAAACTTAAAAACTTCACAACACAAAACTTAAAGAAGAAAACTCGTGAGCTCCATTAGCGAAAGAAAACAAAAGACCACTTCAAGATACTGTAATGAACTTATTATTTATTTATATGGGTGTTATACCTACTTTATTCTAACTTCTCTATGGTTCATAAACTATTTTACTAGCCACAGATTCATCAAAATAAGCAAACAACACACGAAAAACAGAATCTGGCAAAAACAGAACAGTCTGTAGTAATATGTAGATTTCGAATACTTCTGGAACCCCAAAAATTCTAAAATAAATTTATGGACGTAAGGAATTTATCTATTAATCATCTGAAAAAAGAATTAACTAAATATCACTCTCCAAATAAAAATTACAGCAGTTCTCGTGAGCGCTAAAGTTTCTGTTTTTTACAGCAAGTTCAACAAGACTTTCCCCAAGTCTTCCCAACGGTTCTACTTGGCACAAACACTAATTAAACACAAAAAACACAACCAAAACAGAGGCTAAATAATTTATTTATTACTAAACAGGAGCAAAAAGCAAGGAATAAAAATAAAATTGGTTGCCTCCCAACAAGCGCTATCGTTTAACGCCCCTAACTAGGCATAACAAGCAAGAATAGATCTAGGTATTGCCATGTTTGGTAGGCAATCCATAAGTGGCTCTCATGATAGATTCATATGGTAATTTTATTTTCTTTCTAGGGAAGTGTTCCATGCCCTTTTTTAATGGAAATTGAAATCTAATATTCCCTTCCTTCATATCAATAATTGCACCAACCGTTCTAAGGAAAGGTCTACCAAGAATAATAGGGCAAGAAGGATTGCAATCTATATTAAGAACGATAAAATCTACGGGCACATAATTCCTATTTGCAATAATAAGAACATAATTAATTCTTCTCATAGGTTTATTAATAGTGGAATCCGCAAGATGCAAGTTTAGAGAGCAATCATCAAAATTACGGAAATCTAGCAAATCACACAAAGTTTTGGGAATAGTAGAGACACTAGCACCCAAATCACACAAAGCATAAAACTCATAATTTTTAATTTTAATTTTAATAGTTGGTTCCCACTCATCATAAAGTTTTCTAGGGATAGAAACTTTCAACTCAAGTTTTTATTCATAAGATTGCATCAAGGCATCTACGATATGTTCGGTAAAGGCTTTATTTTGACTATAAGCATGAGGAGATTTTAGAAAGGATTGCAACAAGGAAATACAATCAATCAAAGAGCAATTTTCATAGTTAAATTCCTTGAAATCCATAATAGTGGGTTTAGTAACATCTAGGGTTTTAATTTCTTCAATCCCACTTTTATCAAATTTAGCATCAAGATCAAAAGATTCAGAATTATTGGAATGCCTTCTAGGTAGAGGTGGATCATATTCAGTCCCATCACTATTAAGATTCATATTGCAAAACAAAGATTTAATAGGGGACACATCAATAACTTTTAGATCTTCATCATTATTTTCATAGGAACTAGAAGAACACGCTTTTATAAAGGCATCTTTCTTCTTTTGCATGTCACACAAATCAATGAAGCTATTAAGATGGGTAGCGGCATCTTCACTAGGAAGGCCGGAGAACGGATCTTTCATGACAAGATTCAGCAAAGCAATATTAATTTCACAAGATTCAGCATCGGTAAGAGGAGCAATCGGAGTGCTAAGGAAATCATTGTTGTTGGTATTGGTGAAGTCACAGAATTTAGTATTATCTTGAGCCATCGCGACAAACAAGCAAACTAACACACAAGCAAACAAAAAGCAAATGGGAAAAAGAGGCAAATAGAGAGGGAGGATAGAGAGAGAGAGGGCGAATAAAATGGTAAGGGTGAATTGGGGGGGAGAGGAAAACGAGAGGCAAATGGCAAATAATGTAATGCAGGAGATAGGGATTGTGATGGGTACTTGGTATGTTGACTTTTGCACAGACTCCCCGGCAACGGCGCCAGAAATTCTTCTTGCTACCTCTTGAGCACTGCGTTGGATTTCCCCGAAGAGGAGAGGATGATGCAGCAAAGTAGTGTAAGTATTTCCCTCAGTTTTTGAGAACTAAGGTATCAATCCAGTAGGAGGCTACGCTCGAGTCCCTCGTGCCTACACAAAAACAATAGCTCAACGCAACCAACGCGCTTAGGGGTTGTCAATCCCTTCACGGTCACTTACTAAAGTAAGACCTGATAGAGATGATAAATAATATTTTTGGTATTTTTGGTATAGAGATGCAAAGTAAAAAGTAAAAGCAAAGCAATAATAAAGTGATGGAGATTAATATGATGAGAAAGAGACCCGGGGGCCATAGGTTTCACTAGTGGCTTCTCTCGAGAGCATAAGTATTCTACAGTGGGTGAACAAATTACTGTTGAGCAATTGACAAAATTGAGCATAGTTATGAGAATATCTAGGTATGATCATGTATATAGGCATCACGTCCGAGACAAGTAGACCGACTCCTGCCTGCATCTACTACTATTACTCCACTCATCGACCGCTATCCAGCATGCATCTAGAATATTAAGTTAAAAACAGAGTAACGCCTTAAGCAAGATGACATGATGTAGAGGGATAGTTTCATGCAATATGATAAAAAAACCATCTTGTTATCCTCGATGGCAACGATACAATACGTGCCTTGCTGCCCCTTCTGTCACTGGGAAAGGACACTGCAAGATCGAACCCAAAGCTAAGCACTTCTCACATGGCAAGAACAACCAATCTAGTAGGCCAAACCAAACTGATAATTCAAAGAGACTTGCAAAGATAACCAATCATACATAAAAGAATTCAGAGAAGATTCAAATATTATTCATAGATAGACTTGATCATAAACCCACAATTCATCGGTCTCAACAAACACACTGCAAAAAGAAGATTACATCGAATAGATCTCCGCGAGAGAGGGGGAGAACATTATATTGAGATCCAAAAAGAGAGAAGAAGTCATCTAGCTACTAACTATGGACCCATAGGTCTGAAGTAAACTACTCACACTTCATCGGAGAGGCTTGGATGATGATGTAGAAGCCCTCCGTGATCGATGCCCCCTCCGGCGGAGCTCCGGAACTGGCCCCAAGATGAGATCTCGTGGATACAGAAAGTTGCGGCGGTGGAATTAGGTTTTTGGCTCCGTATCTGATCGTTTGGGGGTACGTGGGTATATATAGGAGGAAGAAGTACGTCGATGGAGCAACAGGGGGCCCACGAGGGTGGGGGCGCGCCCCCCTACCTCGTGGCCTCCTGTTACGTGCCTTGATGTAGGGTCCAAATACCCTGAGTTGTATTCGGTGAGAAAATCACGTTGCCGAAGGTTTCATTCCATTTGGACTCCATTTGATATTCCTTTTCTTCGAAACCCTAAAACAGGCAAAAAACAACAATTCTGGGCTGGGCCTCCGGTTAGTAGGTTAGTCCCAAAAATAATATAAAAGTGGATAATAAAGCCCAATAATGTCCAAAATAGTAGATAATATAGCATGGAGCAATCAAAAATTATAGATACGTTGGAGACGTATCACATACGTCTATAAGCATAAGTTCCAAAGGGACAAGTAAACGTAGTCTTTTCTTGATCAGGTTGAGAAATAGGTATTTGTGAAAAGCCAGAGTATCCATCTAGGAAGCAAAAGTGTGTGTGCTTAGATAATCTTTCAAGCATTTGATCAATAAAAGGCAAGGGGTGATGATCTTTTCTAGTTGCTTTGTTTAATTTTCAGTAACCAATTACCACTATAGCCTGTAACAATTGTTTGTGGAATAAGTTCATTCTTATCATTAGGAACAACAGTAATACCTCCTTTCTTAGGGACACAATGAACATGACTTACCTATCTACTATCAGCTACATGATAGATTATACCTGCTTCCAGAAGTTTTAAGATTTCCGTTCTTACCACTTCCTTCATTTTTGGATTCAACCGATGTTGGTGATCAACAACAGGTTTAGCATCAGGTTCCATATTAATTTTGTGCTGACATAGAGTGGGACTAATGCCCTTTAAATCATCAAAAGTATATCCAATAGCAGCCTGGTGCTTCCTTAGAACTTTCAATAATCTTTCTTCTTCATGTTCTGAAAGGTTAGCACTAATAATAACATGATATATCTTATTTTCATCGAGATAAGCATATTTCAAAGTGTCTGGCAATTGTTTTAATTCAAACGCAGGATCACCTTTAGGTGGAGGAGGACCTCCTAGAGTTTCAATAGACAGATTGTGTTTAAGCAGAGGACGTTGTTCAAAGAAAACCTTACCTATTTCATTTCTTTCATGCATATGTAAATCATTTTCATGGTCTAGCAAATATTGTTCTAAAGGATCAGTAGGTGGAACAGCAATAGAAGCAAGACCAATTAATTCATCCTTACTAGGCAATTCTTTTTCATGACGATTTCTACTAAACTTGGAAAAATTAAACTCATGAGACTCATCACCAAAGCTAACACCAACAGTTTGTTTCTTACAATTTATCTTAGCATTAACTGTATTCAAGAAAGGTCTACCAAAGATAATGGGACAAAAGTCATCTTGTGGGGAACCAAGAACAAGAAAATCAGTAGGGTATTTTACTTTCCCACACAAGACTTCAACATCTCTAATAATCCCAAATGGTGATATGGTGTCTCTATTAGCAAGTTTAATAGTAACATCTATTTCTTCTATCTCACCAGGTGATATGTCTTTCATGATTTCTTCATATAAAGTGTAAGGAATAGCACTCACACTAGTACCCATGTCACATAAACCATGATAACAGTGATCTCCTATTTTAACTGAAATAACAGGCATGCCAACAACAGGTCTATGTTTATCTCTTTTATTAGGTTTATCAATTCTAGCACCTTCTTCACAGAAGTAAATAACATGCCCATCCGTATCTTCTTCCAGGAGATCTTTAACCATAGTAATACTAGGTTCAACTTTAATCTGGTCATCAGGTTTAGGTGTTCTAATATATCTTTTAACCACAGTTGAAACTTTAGCATGTTCCTTAATCCTAACAGGGAAAGGTGGTTTCTCAATATAAGCAGAAGGAACAACTGGATCAACATTATAAATTATAGTTTCTTCTTTAACTGGTACTGGTTCTTTAATTTCTTCTTTAATAGGTGGGTGATATTTAAACCACTTCTTCTTAGGAAGTTCAACATGAGTAGCAAATGATTCACAAAAGGAGGCTACTATCTCAGAGTCAAGTCCATATTTAGTGCTAAACTTTTGAAAAGCATCAGTATCCATAAAAGATTTAACACAATCATACTTAAGTTTAATACCTGACTCTCTACCTTCGTCAAGTTCCCAATCTTCAAAGTTGTGTTTAATTCTTTCCAGTAGATCCCACTGGAATTCAATAGTCTTCTTCATAAATGAACCAACACAAGAAGTATCAAGCATGGTTTGATCATTACGAGAAAGCCAAGCATAAAATTTCTGGATAATAATTTCTCTTGAGAGCTCATGATTGGGGCATGAATATAACATTGAATTAAGCCTCCCCCAAGCTAGAGCGATACTTTCTCCTTCACGAGGCCAAATATTATATATATAATTCCGATCACGATGAACTAGATGCATAGGATAATTTTTTTGGTGGAACTCCAATTTCAAATGATTCCAATTCCATGATCCAATATCATCACATAGCCTATACCATGCCAATGCTTTTCCTTTCAAAGATAAGGGAAAAACCTTTTTCATCACTTCATCCCTGGGTAAACCTGCAAGCTTAAACAATCCACAAATTTGTTCCACATATATCAAGTGCATATCAGGATGTCCGGTTCCATCTCCTGCATAAGGATTAGCTAGCAGTTGTTCTATCATACCCGAAGGAATTTCATATTCAATATTTTCAGTAGGTGCAGTAGATTTAGGGGTTGCTAATTGTGGTTCCGGACGAGGTGAAGATACCTCGAACAAACCCCTCAAAGGATTTCCATAGTAACAAGTGACAATAAATTTCAGCACACTATATAAATGTTTCCTTACCAAAGGTGCTTCACTCCCCGGCTACGGTGCCAGAAAATAGCCTTGATGACCCACAAGTATAGGGGATAAATTGTAGCTCTTTTCGATAAGTAAGAGTGTCAAAACCAACGAGGAGCAGAAGGAAATGACAAGTAGTTTTCAATAAGGTAATGTCTCAAGTGTTGTAACTGTAAGTAACAGAGTAGTTCGATAGCAAGATAATTTGTAACGAGCAAGTAACAAAAGTGCAACAAGGTATCCCAATCCCTTTGAGGCAAAGGACAGGCCAAAACAGTCTGTTATGATAAGCAAAGCGTTCTTGAGGGTACACGGGAATTTCATCTAGTCACTTTCATCATGTTGGTTTGATTTGTGTTCGCTACTTTGATAATTTTATATGTGGGTGGACCGGTGCTTAGGTGCTGTTATTACTTGAACAAACCTCCTACTTATGATTAACCAAGCATCTGCAACTATGATAAAAGTATTAAGAATAAATTCTAACCATAGCATTAAACTTTTGGATCCAATCGGTCCCTTATGAAATAACACATAAACTGGGGTTTAAGCTTCTGTCACTCTCGCAACCCACCATCTAATTGCTACTCCACAATGCATTCCCTTAGGCCCAAATATGGTGAAGTGTCATGTAGTCGACGTTCACATGACACCACTAACAACATACATACTATCAAAATATCACACACATATCAAGTTCACATGATTACTTGCAACATGATTTCTCCCGTGACCTCAAGAACAAAAGTAACTACTCACAAATGATAAACATGTTCATGATCAGAGGAGTATTAAATAGCATAATGGATCTGAACATATAATCTTCCACCAAAATAAACCATATAGTAATCAACTACAAGATGTAATCAATACTACTAATCACCCACAAGCACCAATCTATAGTTCCGGTAACAATATTGAACACAAGAGATAAACTAGGGTTTGAGAGGAGATGGTGTTGTTGAAGATGTTGATGGAGATTGCCCTCCCCAAGATGGGAGAGTTGTTGGTGAAGATGATGACGATGAAGATAATTTTCCCCTCCGGGAGGGAAGTTCCCCGGTGGAATCGCTCTGCCGGAGGGCAAAAGTGCTCCTGCCCAAGTTCTGCCTCGAGGCAGCGGCGCTTCGTCCCGAAAGTCTCCCCTTTATTTTTTCTAGGTCAAAACGACTTATATACCAGAAGATGGGCACCGAAGGTGGGCC
>NC_041380.1:504267545-504389116 GCF_002162155.2 Triticum dicoccoides
GGCCCCCTCGGGTGTTTATTGGCTCCAGTATTTCTTAAATAATACATAAAAAAATCTTCGTGAAGTTTCAGCTCATTTGGAGTTGTGTAGAAAAGGTGGCCTGGCATAGCTTTTCCAGGTCCAGATTTCCAGCTGCCGGAATTCTCCCTCTTGGTGTGTTCCTTGCAAATTATGAGATAAAAGGCATTAGAATTACTCCAAAAAGCATTGTTACGGATAAAAACATTATAAATAACAGTAAGAAAATATGATGCAAAATGGACGTATCAAAATACAATAAAATTACACTATCTAAAAATAGCTAGTCTACAACTACAGTACATTCTTTCACCACAAGTACGCTACTAGAAATACAATAAAATTAAACTATCTAAAAATAGCTAGTCTACAACTACATTACATTCTTTCACCACAAGTACACTACTAGAAGATCTTTATCGGTCGAACCGTTATGACAACATACGTAATTCCCTTTGTCCATCGGTATGTTAATTGGCCGAGATTCGATCGTCGGTATCTTCATACCTAGTTCAATCTCGTTACCGGCAAGTCTCTTTACTCGTTCCATACATCATCTTGCAACTAACTCATTAGTTACTTTGCTTGCAAGGCTTCTTATGATATGTATTGCCGAGAGGGCCCAGAGATACCTCTTCGATACTCGGAGTGACAAATCCTAATCTCGATCCATGTCAACTCAACAAACACCTTCGGAGATGTCTGATACGTCCATTTTGCATCATGCTTTTATATCGATATTTATTGCATTATGGGTTGTTATTACACATTATGTCACAATACTTATGCCTATTCTCTCTTATTTTACAAGGTTTACATAAAGAGGGAGAATGCCGGCAGCTGGGATTCTGGGCTGGAAAAGGAGCAAATATCATAGACCTATTCTACACAGCTCCAAAAGTCCTAAAACTTCATGAAAGTTATTTTCAGAATATATAAAAAATAGTGAGCGCAAGAAGTACTAGAGGGGGCCACTCACCAGCCACGAGGGTGGGGGCGCGCCCTACCCCCCTGGGCGCGCCCCCTGCCTCGTGGGCCCCCTGGTAGCCCTCCGATTCCCATCTTCTGCTATATGGAGTCTTTCGTTGAGAAAAAAATCATAAGCAAGCTTTCGGGACGAGACTCCGCCGCCACGAGGTGGAACCTTGGCGGAACCAATCTAGGGCTCCGGCGGAGCTGTTCTGCCGGGGACACTTCCCTCCGGGAGGGGGAAATCATCGCCATCGTCATCAACAACGATCCTCTCCTCGGGAGGGGGTCAATCTCCCTCAACATCTTCACCAGCACCATCTCCTCTCAAACCCTAGTTCATCTCTTGTATCCAATTCTTGTCTCTAAGCATGGGATTGGTACCTATGGGTTGCTAGTAGTGTTGATTACTCCTTGTAGTTGATGCTAGTTTGTTTACTTGGTGGAAGATCATATGTTCAGATCCTATATGCATATTAATACCCCTCTGATTATGAACATGAATATGCTTTGTGAGTAGTTACGTTTGTTCCTGAGGACATGGGAGAAGTCTTGCTATTAGTAGTCATGTGAATTTGGTATTCGTTCGATATTTTGATGAGATGTATGTTGTCTCTCCTCTAGTGGTGTTATGTGAACGTCGACTACATGACACTTCACCATTATTTGGGCCTAGAGGAAGGCATTGGGAAGTAATAAGTAGATGATGGGTTGCTAGAGTGACAGAAGCTTAAACCCTAGTTTATGCGTTGCTTCGTAAGGGGCTGATTTGGATCCATATGTTTCATGCTATGGTTAGGTTTACCTTAATACTTTTGTTGTAGTTGCGGATGCTTGCAATAGAGGTTAATCATAAGTGGGATGCTCGTCCAAGTAAGGGCAGTACCCAAGCACTGGTCCACCCACATATCAAATTATCAAAGTACCGAACGTGAATCATATGAACATGATGAAAACTAGCTTGATAATAATTCTCATGTGTCCTCGGGAGCGCTTTTCTCTATAAGAGTTTGTCCAGGCTTGTCCTTTGCTACAAAAAGGATTGGGACACCTTGCTGCACTTTATTTACTTTTGTTACTTGTTGCTTGTTACAAATTACCTTATCACAAAACTATATGTTACCTATAATTTCAGTGCTTGCAGAGAATACCTTGCTAAAAACCGCTTATCATTTCCTTCTGCTCCTCGTTGGGTTCGACACTCTTACTTATCGAAAGGACTACGATAGATCCCCTATACTTGTGGGTCATCAAGACTCTTTTCTGGCGCCATTGCCGGGGAGTGAAGCGCCTTTGGTAGGTGGAATTTGGTAAGGAAAAATTTATATAGTGTGCTGAAATTTACTGTCACTTGTTACTATGGAAAGTAATCCTCTGAGGGGCTTGTTCGGGGTATCTTCACCCCGACCAGTAGAGCAAAGAGTTGCTCCTCAACCTACTGAACCTACTGAAAATGAGAATTTCTACTTTGAAATTCCTTCGGGTATGATAGAAAAACTGCTAGCTAATCCTTTTGCAGGAGATGGAACATTACATCCTGATGAGCACCTAATATATGTGGATGAAGTTTGTGGATTATTTAAGCTTGCAGGTATGCCCGATGATGTTATCAAGAAGAAGGTCTTCCCTTTATCTTTGGATGGAGATGCATTGACATGGTATAGGCTATGTGATGATATGGGATCATGGAACTACAAACGATTGAAATAGGAATTTCATCAGAAGTTTTATCCTATGCATCTTGTTCATCGTGATCGTAATTATATATATAACTTTTGGCCTCGCGAAGGAGAAAGCATCGCTCAAGCTTGGGGAGACTTAAATCAATGTTATATTCATGCCCCAATCATGAGCTCTCAAGAGAAATGATTATTCAAAAAAATTATGCTCGGCTTTCTGATAACAATCGCACCATGCTCGATACTTCTTCTACTGGCTCTTTTATGATGAAGACCATTGAATTCAAATGGGATTTATTGGAAATAATTAAAAGCAACTCTGAAGATTGGGATCTCGACGAAGGTAAGGAGTTAGGTATGACACCTAAGTTTGATTGTGTTAAATCTTTTATGGATACCGATGTTTTCCATAAATTTAGCACTAAATATGGACTTGACTCTGAGATAGTAGCTTCATTGTATGAATCTTTTTCTACTCATGTTGATCTCCCTAAGGAGAAGTGGTTTAAATATAATCCTCCCATTGAAGTAAAAGTAGTTGCACCTATTAAAGTTGAAGAAAATACTATTACTTATAATGATCCTATTGTTCCTACTGCTTATGTTGAGAAACCACCTTTTCCTGTTAGGATAAAAGATCATGCTAAAGCTTCAACTGTGGTTCGTAAAAGCAATGTTAGAACCTATACACCTCCTGAGCAAGTTAAAGTTGAACCTAATATTACTATTGTTAAGGATCTCTTGGCTGATAATATTGATGGGCATGCTATTTATTTTTGTGATGAAACTGCTACAATTGCTAAACCTTGTGCTAAAGATAAACATAGACCTGTGGTAGGCATGCCTGTTATTTTTGTTAAAATAGGAGATCATTGTTATCATGGCTTGTGTGATATGGGTGCTAGTGCTAGTGCAATACCTATTGACTTATACAAAGAAATTATGCATGATATTGCACCTGCTGAATTAGAAGATATTGATGTCACAATTAAATTTGCCAATAGAGATACTATTTCACCAATGGGCATTGTTAGAGATGTTGAAGTCTTGTGTGGGAAAACTAAATATCCTGCTGATTTTCTTGTTCTTGGTTCCCCACAAGATAGCTTTTGTCCCATTATATTTTGCAGACCCTTCTTAAACACTATTAATGCTAGGATAGACTGCAAAAAGGATGTTGTTACTATTGGTTTGGGTGATATGTCTCATGAGTTCAACTTTTCTAAATGTCGTAGACGACACCGTGAAGAGGAACTACCTAGTAAAGATGAAATTATCGGTCTTGCTTCTATTGTTGTACCTCCTAGTGATTCTTTAGAACAATATTTGCTAGACCATGAAAATGATATGTTTATGAATGAAAGAATGGAAATAGATGAAGTGTTCTTTAAACAGGGACCTATTCTGAAACACAACTTGCCAGTTGAAATCTTAGGGGATCCTCCTCCACCCAAGGGTGATCTCGTGTTTGAGCTTAAACCATTGCCTGATACTCTTAAATATGCTTGTCTTGATGAAAAGAAGGTATATCCTGTTATTATTAGTGCTAACCTTTTAGAGAAGGAGGAAGAAAAATTATTGAAAACTTTGAAGAAGCACCCTGCTGCTATTGGATATACTCTTGATGATCTTAAAGGCATTAGTCCCACTCTATGTCAACACAAAATAAATTTGGAGAAAGATGCCAAACCAGTTATTAATCACCAATGACGGTTGAATCCTAAGATGAAAGAAGTGTAAGAAAAGAAATACTAAAGCTCCTTGAGGCAGGTATAATTTATCCCGTTGCTGATAGTCAGTGGGTAAGTCATGTCCATTATGTTCCTAAGAAGGGAGGTATTATTGTCGTTCCTAATGATAAGGATGAATTGATTCCGCAAAGAATTATTACAGGTTATAGGATGGTAATTGATTTCCGCAAATTAAATAAGGCTACTAAAAAATATCATTACCCCTTACCTTTCATTCATCAAATGCTAGAAATATTATCCAAACATACATATTTTTGCTTTCTAGATGGTTATTCTGGTTTCTCTCAAATACTTGTATCAGCTGATGATCAATCTAAGACCACTTTTACTTGCCCTTTCGGTACTTTTGCTTATAGACGTATGCCTTTTGGTCTATGTAATGCACCTGCTACCTTTCAAAGATGCATGATGGCTATATTCTCTGACTTTTGTGAAAAGATTTGTGAGGTTTTCATGGACGATTTCTCCGTTTATGGATCCTCTTTTGATGATTGCTTAAGCAACCTTGATCGAGTTTTGCAGAGACGTGAAGAAACTAACCTTGTCTTGAATTGGGAGAAGTGCCACTTTATGGTTAATGAAGGTATTGTCTTGGGGCACAAAATTTTTGAAAGAGGCATTGAAGTTGATAAAGCTAAAGTTGATGCTATTGAAAAGATGGCGTGTCCCAAGGACATTAAAGGTATAAGAAGTTTCCTTGGTCATGCCGGCTTTTATAGGAGGTTCATTAAGGACTTCTCAAAAATCTCTCGGCCTCTGACTAATTTATTACAAAAAGATATACCGTTCGTCTTTGATGATGATTGTGTAGAAGCATTTTGTGAAATACTTAAGAAAGCATTGACCTCTGCATCGATTGTTCAGCGACCTGATTGGAATTTACCTTTTGAAATTATGTGTGATGCTAGTGATTATGCTGTAGGTGTTGTTCTAGGGCAAAGAGTTGATAAGAAACTAAATGTTATTCAATATGCTAGTAAACTCTAGACAATGCCCAGAGAAATTATGCCACTACTGAAAAGGAATTCTTAGCAGTTGTATTTGCTTGTGATAAGTTTAGAACTCATATTGTTGATTCTAAAGTAACTATCCACACGGATCATGCTGCTATTAAATATCTTATGGAAAAGAAATTTGCTAAACCTAGACTTATTAGATGGGTTCTCTTGCTACAACAATTTGATTTGCATATTATTGATAGAAAGGGAGCTGAGGACCCCGTTGCAGACAACTTGTCCAGGTTAGAGAATGTTCTTGATGACCCACTACCTATTAATGATAGCTTTCCTGATGAACAATTAAATGTCATAAATGCTTCTCGAACTGCTCCATGGTATGCTGATTATGCTAATTATATTGTTGCTAAATTTATACCACCTAGTTTCACATACCAGCAAAAGAAAAAGTTCTTCTATGATTTGAGACATTACTTTTGGGATGACCCACATCTTTATAAAGAAGGAGTAGATGGTATTATTAAACGTTGTGTACCTTAGCATGAACAGGAACAGATCCTATGCAAGTGTCACTCTGAAGCTTATGGAGGACACCACGCTGGAGATAGAACTGCACATAAGGTATTGCAATCTGGTTTTTATTGGCCTACTCTCTTCAAGGATGCCCGTAAGTTTGTCTTATCTTGTGATGAATGTCAAAGAATTGGTAATATTAGTAGACGTCAAGAAATGCCTATGAATTATTCACTTGTTATTGAACCATTTGATGTTTGGGGCTTTGATTATATCGGACCTTTTCCTGCCTCAAATGGATATACACATATTTTAGTTGTTGTTTACGTTACTAAGTGGGTAGAAGCTATTCCAACTAGTAGTGCTGATCATAACACCTCTATTAAGATGCTTAAGGAAGTTATTTTTCCGAGGTTTGGAGTCCCTAGATATTTAATGACTGATGGTGGTTCACATTTTATTCATGGTGCTTTCCGTAAAATGCTTGCTAAGTATGATGTTAATCATAGAATTGCATCCCCTTATCACCCACATTCTAGTGGTCAAGTAGAATTGAGTAATAGAGAACTCAAATTAATTTTGCAAAAGACGGTTAATAGATCTAGAAAGAATTGGTCCAAGAAACTTGATGATGCATTATGGGCCTATAGAACTGCATATAAAATCCTATGGGTATGTCTCCGTATAAAATGGTTTATGGAAAAGCATGTCACTTACCTCTCGAACTAGAACATAAGGCTTATTGGGCTATTAAAGAGCTCAACTATGATTTCAAACTTGCCGGTGAGAATAGGTTGTTTGACATTAGCTCACTTGATGAATGGAGAACCCAAGCCTATGAGAATGACAAATTGTTTAAAGAAAAAGTTAAAAGATGGAATGACAAAAGAATACAAAAGCGTGAGTTTAATGTAGGTGATTATGTATTGCTATACAACTCTCGTTTAAGATTTTTTGCAGGGAAGCTTCTCTCTAAATGGGAAGGTCCTTACATTATCGAGGAGGTCTATCATTTCAGTGCCATAAAAATCAACAACTTCGAAGGCACCAATTCGAAGGTGGTGAACGGTCAAAGAATCAAACATTATATCTCAGGCAATCCTATAAATGTTGAAACCAATGTTATTGAAACTGTAACCCCGGAGGAATACATAAGGGACACTTTCCGGAATGTTTCAGACTCCGAAAAGGAATAGGTACGTGGTACGGTAAGTAAACCGACTCCAAAGCAGTTCTAATGGCATTTTTTCTCCGTTTTGGAATATTTAGAAAAATAAAAAAATAAGAAGCAGTCCGGGAAGGACACAAGGACTCCACGATGGTGGAGGGCGCGCCCCCTGCCTCGTGGGCACCTCGTGTGCTCCCCGGACTCCGTTTTTTGCACGTTACGTATTTTTGTCGGTAAAAATTCATTATATAATCTCCCGGAGGTTTTGACTCCTGTATCACACAAATATATCTCGTCTTTGTTTCGAGCTGTTTTTCTGACAGATCTAGGTCGTCATGTCATCTTCAAGTGCCCCCAAGGACAAGTTCTTCGAGAATGTCATCAACCCCTACCTCGCGGAGGTGCTGCAACACCCTCAAACCATTAAGATGCGTGAGGGGTTGTTGCACATCTGCGATGTTGAGGGACCAAGGAAGACCGGAAGCACGAAGGCAAGGCTCGAGGCATTGGAGCAACAAGTTTTCAAGTGTCAGGAGATGGTGGAGCGTGGACTCGACTCCAATCACATTATGATCATGGAGTTCACCACAAGCTGGACGTCAAGGACATTGGGGAGGCCATCTTCAACCTTCATGAGAAAATCGAGCACCTCCAAGCCCAGATCTATGACCTGCAAAATCAGAACTGTGAGTATGAATATAGATTCAAAAGGATGAGTTTGGCTGCATATTTGAGGACCCAGGAGACTCGATCATCCTTCTATGATGGTGAGCCTATGCCTTGGAAGAGGGACGACAAGCCTACATCATCATCAACTCCAACTCCTTCACCGGCAAAAGAGATATAGTCACATGGGTATGGGCACTCCCCTTGGCAACTGCCAAGCTTGGGGGAGGTGCCCTGGTATCGTATCACCATCACTTTTATCTTTATCGTTTTTCTTAGTTTGATCCTTTTGATAATATTTTGATCTAGTAGAATAAAGTTTTAGTATGATCTAGTTGTGAGTTTTGCTTTACGATTTTCCTATGTAATCGAGTCCGTGAGCTATATAATAAAGATTAGTGTTGAGTCAAGGGCTTGATTATCTTGCTATGATCTTGAAGTGAATAAAATAAAAAGAGAAAGAAATAAAAAGAAACAAAGAGATCATATGGATCTTATGGAGAGTAATGAGTTCACATATAAGGGGTATGATGAATAAAAGTTGTTGAGAGTTGATAAACATAGTTTTGGTCATCGTTGCAATTAATAGGAAGTAATAAAGAAAGAGAGGTCTTCACATATAAATATACTATCTTGGACATCTTTTATGATTGTGAGCACTCATTAAAATATGACATGCTAAAGAGTTGACATTGGACAAGGAAGACAACGTAATGGGTTATGTTTTCTTACATCTAAGATAAATTATATTGCCATGGATCATCCAACATGATTGAGATTGCCTTTCCCCCCCATGCTAGCCAAATTCCTTGCACCAAGTAGAGATACTACTTGTGCTTCCAAATATCCCTAAACCCAGTTTTGCCATGAGAGTCCACCATATCTACCTATGGATTGAGTAAGATCCTTCAAGTAAGTTGTCATCGGTGCAAGCAATAAAAATTGCTCTCTAAATATGTATGACTTATTAGTGTGGGAGAAAATAAGCTTTATACGATCGTGTGATATGGAAGAAATAAAAGCGACGGATTGCATAATAAAGGTCCATATCACAAGTGGCAATATAAAGTGACGTTCTTTCGCATTAAGATTTTGTGCATCCAACCATAAAGCGCATGACAACCTCTGCTTCCCTCTACGAAGGGCCTATATTTTACTTTTATCTCCTACCTTACATAAGAGTCATGGTGATCTTCTCCCTTCCTTTTTACATTTTATCTTTTGGCAAGCACAACATGTTGGAAAGATCCTGGTATATATGGATAATTGGATGTGAGTTTTCATGAACTATTATTGTTGGCATTACCCTCGAGGTAAAACATTGGGAGGCAAAACTATAAGCCCCTATCTTTCTCTGTGTCCGATTAAAACCCATACCCATAAGTATTGCATGAGTGTTAGCAATTGTGAAAGACTATATGATAGTTGAGTATGTGGACTTGCTGAAAAGCTCTTACATTGACTCTTTCCTATGTTATGATAAATTGCAATTGCTTCAATGACTGAGATTATAGTTTGTTAGTTTTCAATGAAGTTTATGATTCATACTTGAAATTGTGATTGAATTGTTATTTTAGCATAAGAGATCATATGAATATATATATATATATATAAGAATGATCATGATGCCCTCATGTCCGTATTTTATTTTTATCGACACCTCTATCTCTAAACATGTGAACATATTTTTCAATTTCGTCTTTCACTTGAGGACAAGCGAGGTCTAAGCTTGGGGGAGTTGATACGTCCATTTTGCATCATGCTTTTATATCGATATTTATTGCATTATGGGATGTTATTACACATTATGTCACAATACTTATGCCTATTCTCTCTTATTTTACAAGGTTTACACAAAGAGGGAGAATGCCGGCAGCTGGGATTCTGGGCTGGAAAAGCAGCAAATATTAGAGACCTATTCTGCACAGCTCCAAAAGTCCTAAAACTTCATGGAAGTTATTTTCAGAATATATAAAAAATATTGAGCGCAAGAAGTACCAGAGGGGGGCCACTCACCAGCCACGAGAGTGGGGGCGCGCCCTACCCCCTGGGCGCGCCCCCTGCCTCGTGGGCCCCATGGTAGCCCTCTGATGCCCATCTCCTGCTATATGGAGTCTTTCGTTGAGAAAAAAAATCATAAGCAAGCTTTCGGGACGAGACTCCGCTGCCACGAGGCGGAACCTTGGCGGAACCAATCTAGGGCTCCGGCGGAGCTGTTCTGCCGGGGACACTTCCCTCCGGGAGGGGGAAATCATCGCCATTGACGGTGTCCTGGACTAGGGGGTACTCATCACGTCGTCTCCCGATCAGTTGGATTGGGCCGAGGACCCCCATGGCCGCATACTCATGGGCCAGTTCGGACAGCTCCCGCATACAAGGAAGATTCCACAAGACTTGGCGATCAAGACAAGGACTCCTCCCCACCGGCGATTCGGCTAGGACTCTTATTATCCTAGGCCTCTGGTGCATTATATAAACCGAGGTCGGGCTAGTCGATAGATAATATACATACAATCATACCATAGGCTAGCTTCTAGGGTTTAGCCTCTCCGATCTCGTGGTGGACCAACTCTTGTAATATTCATATCATCAAGAATAAATCAAGCAGGACGTAGGGTTTTACCTCCATCAAGAGGGCCCGAACCTGGGTAAAACATCGTGTCCCCTGCCTCATGTTACCATCCGCCTTAGACGCACAGTTCGGGACCCCCTACCCGAGATCCGCCGGTTTTGACACCGACATTGGTGCTTTCATTGAGAGTTCCGCTGTGTGATCAGCAAAAGAATCGATGGCTCGTCTGCAGGTCAACTGCGATGCCGGCATCTTCATCGCCGGCTCGACTGGTCACCTTGGCTCGACCAAGGACCGCACTCCATCTTCGATCATCATGTTCGGACGAGGGCCTTCATCAACATCAACTCCGATCTCTATCAAGATCATGGAGGAATCATCCATGGAGCTCAGGGGCTCAACGTCAACATTGCCCTCGGGCGACCGTGCTGTTTTTCCGAACAGCAAACTTGTATTCGCTGCTACCACCTCTTTGAGCGTCGCTTTGATGATCCCTTTGGTGGAATTGTGTGGAATTAAGTCTACAACAACCATGCAAAATTTCATCGAGTTCCGATGGAGGAATCTTTGACAATCTACGATATACCGGAGCCCTGTCAAATCTGGACAAGAATCTGGACGAGTTTCGGGCATGGTGTTCGGCTTCTAGCTCGGACGTCCTTTGGAAGATCCAACCATTGATCTGCTGCGGAATTCCTATATCTACCATCCCTCAAAATTTCAGCTCGATCCGACCGTCCAAACTCCGGGAATCTTCCGATTAGTGCATCACTTTTCGGATCTGTTTTCTACGCGAAAACGAATCCGACCCGAGTTCATCTTTTTTATGAACGGGACTTTAGACATCCTTTTTGAAGAAAGTTTTGTATGGGGTGTTGTGTTTTGTTCCCAAACACATCACACTAACTTTAAAATCTTTTGAACATAATCTTCAATATCATGCTGGTGTGAAACCAGTTCGGCAATATTGCTCCACGGCTGCCGACTTACGCTAGACGCGTCGTCACTTTGTTGAGCCGAGTTCAACCTCTTCGGATCATCATCTCGGTAAGCCGAACAAGAGTCCGGCATCGCCGCACGGTCACTTCATCAAGCCGGCATCGACCACGTCACGACCTGCATCGGCAGGGCCGCACTGTTGCTTCTTCAAGCCGGTGTCCATCACGCCGACCTACTTCGACTCATCGGCTGACATCAAGGCTTCGACATCTCGGCTGGACCGGGGGCTTCGCCATCTCTTCATCAACCTATACTCCGGAGACTTCAGCGTCACTAGCCGACCAGCTCCGTCACGTTAGCTGGACCAAGGGCTTTGCCTCGGTGAGCCAACCTTTGCCAGCATCGCCGTGCCGTCGCTTTATCACCCATCAGGCAATGGGTGCGCGGATCAAGTCCTAATTTTGGGAATCACCTTTCTTCGGATTGCTACAACAAATAAACCAGGTGCTATTAATCCTAGTATTTTTTTCTTGTTTGGGTTCATTTTTCCCAAAGAATTATTACTCTGGTTTGTCCATCATATGTACGCAGGTCTATCAAATGGTGGCCGCATTAACGACGATCACATGGTGGTTCGGTCAGTTTCCATACATAGTCCGGTGAACGCCGCATCCGGAACTCAGACCGACCTATGAATTCAGGCTTTGCCACGCCTTTACCGCATCACGCTGACGCCCTGCACCGACATTCAGGCTTTGCCATGCCTTTACCGGACATTGACTTCGGCGCCAGGCCATATTTCTTTTATTGCTCACCGTCGGTGTCAAAACCGGCGGATCTCGGGTAGTGGGTCCCGAACTGTGCGTCTAGGCCGGATGGTAACAGGAGGCAGGGAACACGATGTTTTACCCAGATTCGGGCCCTCTTGATGGAGGTAAAACCCTACGTCCTGCTTGATTAATATTGATGATATGGGTAGTACAAGAGTAGATCTACCACGAGATCAAGGAGGCTAAACCCTAGAAGCTAGCCTATGGTATGATTGTTGTATATGGAGTTGATTGCCTATGGACTACAACCCTCCGGTTTATATAGACAACGGATAGGGTTAGGGTTACATGGAGTCGGTTACAATGGTAGGAGATCTTGAATATCCGCATCGCCAAGCTTGCCTTCCACGCCAAGGAAAGTCCCATCCGGACACGGGACGAAGTCTTCAATCTTGAATCTTCATAGTCCTGGAGTCCGACTGAAGGTATAGTCCGGCTACCCGAACACCCCCTAATCCAGGACTCCCTCAGTAGCCCCCGAACCAGGCTTTAATGACGACGAGTCCGACGCGCAGATTGTTCGGCATTGCAAGGCGGGTTCTTCTCCAAATCTTGTGTACCTGTAGGAATAATGTCCGATTTTTTAATGTAGTGCTCCTCGGCTTCCACGCCCAATAATGGCCGTCTTTCACGTGTCAAACGAATGCGAAAGGCTGGGGCGTTTTTACATCCACACCCCTAGCCGTACAAACGAGCCGCCTATTTAACGGGATGGGGATTTAGGTTCAAACCACATCTTCTCCTTTCCGCGAGTTATCATCAGAGCGCTTCCAGCAAAGATCCATTCCAACATGACCAGCCGTCGCAGCTCCTCCCCTCGCCCCTCCGGTCCCAAACCCGGGGACTGGGAGAGTTGCACCATCCCGCATAGCGAGTTAGTGTCGCTTCAGGCCAAGGGATTTCTCCCTCAGGCATACATGGTCCCGGTCCGAGCCGGTCTCGCCACCTACAATGGCGGAAAACAAGCGGAGAGCACCCCCAATCCTTCTAAAGGAGAGCGGGTGTGCCTCGTCCCCTATCTAATAAGGGGACTGGGATTTCCAATTCATCCATTTATCCGCGGGCTTCTGGAGTTCTACGGCCTCCAACTGCACAATCTCATGCCCGCCTCCGTATTGCATATTGCGGGTTTCGTCGCCCTTTGCGAGCTATTTTTAGGCGTTGAGGCTCATTTTGCGCTGTGGAAGAGGTTATTCTGCCTGGTGCCCCGTTCTCAAGAGGGGTCTATATACCAAGTGGGCGGAGCCGAAGTATGGCGCATCGCCGGGACCGGATACCTATCCGGAACCCCAAAAAAGGCGTCCGAGGACTGGCCTTCGGAATGGTTTTACATAGATGACGTCCCGCTACCGGACCCTATCCGGGTCGGTCTCCCTGAGTTTAATAGTGCTCCATTGAAGAAACGCTTGAGCTGGCGTCCGCGGAGCTCTCAGAGAGAAAGCGATAGAGACGTCCTTTACCTGATGGGCCAGATAAGACTGTTGGCTCATTCCGAACTAACCATGATTGGAGTCATGGCCGCATGCATTATGCGGGGGGTGCAGCCACTTCAATATAGAGGCCACCCCATGTGGGATTTCAACGGGGACGATGACGCCACACGTTACGGTCGTAAGGGGCCGGCCTCAGCTGCCGCCTTAGTAAAGATATTATCCTCTTTGTACAAGGGAGAAAAGGAGGAATTCCTCCGCGTCAACCCGCGGGCCGGATTCAGTATGTATGATCCTCCAAGTTGGGTAAGTGAACAATTGCGCTTGCCCGTTTGTTTTATAGTCCCATGGTTAGATAGGTAGTCTGACGACTTCAATGCAGGAACTGCGACAGGAGGTAAAGGATATAAACAGCCGCCCTCCACAGCCCGAGGACCCAGAACAGTCCCTCAATCCGGACTCCGAAGAGGATCCGGACATATTGGTGGAGCTTATCGACGGGGTGTTCCATCAGCTAAGCAAGGACAATACCTTGGTAGCCATTACGACGGATTACCCAGGGTTAATCCCGGCCTCCCAGGTGACAGAAACCGAGGTCTTATTCCCTTGAAAGAGATTCCACCCTTACGTAGCCCGGTGTTTCTAACGACAACCGTGTTTTGCAGGGGAGATTTCCAAGGCAGGAGGCCGAACCTGCGGCGGCTAGCCAACGAGGGGCCGCACGGCCCCGTGGGGCAAAAAGGAATGTAGTCTGGACTGAGATGCCGGCGCAAAGGTATAGTGCACCCTCTGTTTCCCTAGAGTTATTCTGTCAGGGCATATTAACGTTCGTGCTATCTTCAGAACGAAGAGACCTCGCCGGACTACATCCGGAGAGGTTGCCAATCGCGCCTCCACCAGCCAGGCTCCAACGTCTAGCCAGGAAGCGGAGGCGAGCACAAGGCGCGCACCGGACGCTCCTCTGACAGAGGATGCGGACAGGCTGTCTGCCACAAATTCTGAAGTGGAGAGTGCCATGAACCACAGGCGACGCCGGAAAATTCTACGCGACGATTGTTTCTCCCAAGAGGCTTTAGGTGCCTTTAATTCGGGAGATGCATACCTCCGTCCCGCTCAAAATGGTTTAGCCAGAGCCACAGAGCAGTATGTAAAAGACATACGGATAAGAAAATTTTGGTTTAAACATATATATGCCAGTAGCCCCCGAGACTTGAAGCAGTTAGAGCAACTGATTTAAGGATTATTTAATATGCAAGTTCTTACAGAGAAGAATACCGTACTGTCCCAGGAGCTGGAAAAGTGCAAGGCCCAACTAGAGGCCGCACTAGCCGCAGCAGGGGAGCCCAAAGAGACCCCCTCAGGTAAGATACACTTCGAAAGATTAGTATTGTGCGGTGTGGGTGCAAATCTGACAAATCATATTGCAGATGGCGCCGGACTCGATCCGGACAAGCAACAACTCTTACGCCGGCTAAAGGCCGGTGAGAGTACGTTGACAAAGGTGAGGCGAGAGAAGAATGATCTTCAGGATGCCAACACCAAGCTGGACGTCGAACTTAAAGATGTTCGTGGCCAGCTGTCGGACTCCACGAAGGAGAATCAGCGACTTCGACGCGGCATTTTTAGTAAGTGCTTGAACGAACTTCAAAAAAAAGTTCGGCGAGGAAGTCGACTAACAGAGTAATGTCTGTAGGTATGCTCACAGGTCGTCCTGCAGAGGAGATGCCCGGTTCTATGGGTGACCTTCTTCCCGAACTCTTGTAACTGCACGAGCGAATTCAGCAGGCGATGTGGGGTATTGCCCAAGCCTTATGGCCTGCCCACTCCGTGCCCGAGGGCCTTGGAGAGCTTGTGGAGAAGCTGAAGGGAGCTCGGCGGCGCTTCCGGTTGTGGAAGGTATCGGCCTGCCGACAAGGAGCTAGGGAGGCCCGGGCCATGGTGAAGACCCGTTTTACGAAGTCTGACCCAAACCACATGGCCGAGGTCGGACCAGTGGGGCCTGACGGGAAGGAGATCCCTGTAAGCTTAGTATACGGCCAAGTAGAGTTGGCCGCGAAGTATTCCCAGCAGGACTATAAATTAGACAGCATGTTAGATGGTATAGAAGAGGAATACAATCAGTCAGAATGACTGTGTAATTTTGAATTGACATGTGTAATGCCTTCTAGCCGGATTGTAGATCGTTTGTCGTTGCCGACCTTTTCGCTTCAACCTCGGGACTTGACGGTCCGGATGTGTCCGAATACCCTAGCGGTTATATAAGAACCGGGGTATGCGTGGAGACCAGGCGTAGGGGTCATCAGTGCTTTATCAGACAAGTGCCCAACTAGTTATGTTATATTACATGGTTAGTAAGAAACATCTTCCAGAGAGAATAGTTCCGTCAAGGGTTCCTTTCGCTGGGAGGCATGCCCTAAGGTGCATGTCCGGACTACGTGAAGAGACGCAGAAAAAAAGCATCTGGGGGCGCATAAAATGAGTAAAAAGATCATCTTTTATTTCACCAACCGAATATTCCCTTAAGAACGCTAGCTTTCGGATTCACCCAGTCTGAGGTACACATCCGGCTGACCCGGTAGTAACAATCGCAGAGGTGCTCCCTTTACCGCCTAGCCGAACAATCGGGAACGTAGGGGTAAGCACAGGAGCCAGGCAACCCAGCTTGGCCAAAACTTAAGTCATATCGATGCATATAATGGTGAAGAAAAAAGGTACATGCGGAAGTTTGACGCATGTGTTGGGCGTGAAGCCCGTATAAATAAGCTTCTGTTAAAGAAGCCCCCAGGTTTAATGAGCGCGAGTGGCGTGTCACTAGATAAGCCTTTAAGGGCTATGAAAGAAAAAGAAAAAATGGGAAGGAGAGAAATGTAAGACTGAAAAATACAAAAAGGGGTGGACAGAGGAAGGAGACGAACACAGAGTCCGGCGCTAGGCATAGAATCTTCGGAGATGGGTGGCGTTCCACGGGTTCAGCTCGAGTCGGTTGTTCGACGCATCTCGCAGGCGGTACGCCCCACCAGTCAGGACTTGGTCGATTATGAATGGACCTTCCCACTTGGGCTTGAGTTTGTCCTTTTTCTTATCCGGCAGGTGTAGAACTAGTTCGCCAACATTGTAATTTTTGGCCCGTACTTCTCTGCTTTGATATCTTTGGGCCTGGTGTTGATAAAATGCGGAACAGGCTTTTGCCACATCGCGCTCCTCCTCCAAGGCGTCCAAGTTGTCCTGTCGATCGAGCTCGGCTTCTCTTTCTTCGTACATGCTCACTCTAGGTGAGTCATGAATTATGTCGCAGGGCAGAACTGCTTCTGCGCCGTACACCATAAGAAATGGTGTGTACCCGGTGGTGTGATTTGGCGTGGTCCGCAGCCCCCATAGCACGGAGTCGAGCTCCTCTACCCAGTGCGTGTTAGATTCCTTGAGGGACCGCACCAGTCTGGGTTTAATGCCGCTCATGATAAGACCATTTGCACGTTCGACCTGGCCGTTGGTTTGTGGGTGATAGACGGAAGCATAATCGAGCTTGATGCCCATGTTTTTGCACCAGAGTTTTACCTCGTCGGCGGTAAAGTTTGTACCATTGTCGGTTATGATGCTGTGGGGGACGCCATAACGGTGTACAACCCCGGATATGAAGTCTATCACAGGTCCAGATTCGGTCGTTTTAACAGGCTTGGCTTCTACCCATTTGGTGAACTTATCCACCATGACCAGTAAGTATTTTTCCTATGGGTTCCACCTTTAAGGGGTCCGACCATGTCAAGCCCCCAGACCGCAAAAGGCCAGGTGATGGGTATAGTTTGGAGTGCGGTGGGTGGCATATGGCTTTGGTTGGCAAAAAGTTGGCAACCAGGGCATCGTTGGACTAGGTCCTGAGCGTCTGCTCGGGCCGTCGGCCAGTAAAAGCCTGTACGGAAAGCCTTGCTAACAAGGGACCGAGCAGTGGCGTGGTGACCACCGAGTCCGGCATGAATTTCAGCCAGGAGGTTCCGCCCTTCCTCTTCGGAGATGCACCTTTGAAGGACTCCGGTAGTGCTTTTCTTATAAAGTTCTCCCTCATGGACTCTGTAGGCCTTAGATCACCGCACTATGCAGCGGGCCTCGTTTTGGTCCTCCGGGAGTTCCTGCCTAGTAAGGTAGGCTAGGAATGGTTCTGTCCACGGGGCGATAACCGCCATTATTACATGGGCTGAAGGTGTAATTTCGTTGGCAGAGCCTCCAATTGTGTCAGATTGTTCGGCGTCGAGTGGTGCGGCTGGGTTCGGGCTATTATTTGCGGGTTCCCCCTCCCATGTTACGGATGGCTCGAACAATCTTTACAAAAAGACGTTGGGGGGACTGCATCGCGTTTTGCTCCGATGCGTGCTAGGACGTCTGCCGCTTGATTGTTTTCTCGGGCTATATGGTGAAACTCCAGCCCTTCGAACCGAGCTGACATTTTTAGGACGGCGTCGCGGTGAGCTGCCTTTTTTGGGTCCTTGGCGTCGAAGTCTCCATTTATGTGGGATATCACGAGGTTTGAATCCCCGCGTACCTCTAGGCGCTGGATACCCATGGATACTGCTATCCGGAGGCCATGTAGGAGGGCCTCATATTCGGCTGCATTGTTGGAATCCGTGTACATGATCTGGAGCACATATTGGACTGTGTCTCCTGTGGGGGACGTCAGGACGACGCCGGCCCCCAGTCCGGCCAACATTTTGGAGCCGTTGAAATGCATAATCTAGTTTGAATATGTGCCGTACTCTTTAGGGAGCTCGGCCTCCGTCCATTCTGCGATGAAGTCGGCCAAAACTTGCGATTTAATAGCTCGCCGTGGCTTATAGGTTATATCGAACGGGAGAAGCTCGATGGCCCATTTTGCAATCCGGCCCGTTGCATCGCGGTTGTTGATAATATTGTTTAGTGGCACTTCTGAGGCTACTGTTATGGAACACTCTTGAAAGTAGTGTCGTAGCTTCCGGGATGCCATGAATACCGCGTATGCACTCTTTTGATAATGCGGGTACCGTGATTTGCATGGAGTGAGGACAGTGGACACGTAGTAGACCGGCCTTTGAAGGGGGAATTCGTGTCCGTCCATTTCCCGCTCGACAATGAGCACTGCGCTGACAACTTGGTGTGTTGCTGCAATGTACAATAACATTGGTTCACCGGTGATTGGTGCGGCCAGGACTGGGTTTGTTGCCAATATGGCTTTTATTTCATCAAGTCCGGCTGTGGCGGCATCCGTCCACTCGAGGTGTTCGGTGCGCCAAAGGAGGCGATAAAGGGGTAGTGCCTTTTCTCCCAAGCGGGAGATAAAGCGGCTTAAAGCCGCTACGCATCCAGTTAATTTTTGTATTTGTTTAAGGTCCTTTGGGACATCCAATTGTGACAAAGCTCGGATCTTGGCTGGGTTTGCTTCAATTCCTCTACCGGATACAATGAAGCCCAAGAGCTTTCCGGCTGGAACGCCGGAGACGCATTTTTCTGGGTTGAGCTTGATGTCATATTTTCGGAGGTTATCGAATGTAAGCCTCAAGTCGTTTACTAGGGATTCGACATGTCTTGATTTGACGACCACATCATCCACATACGCCTCCACTGTTTTGCCGATCTGGTTTGCCAGACATGTCTGGATCATGCGCTGATATGTTGCGCCGGCGTTTTTCAGCCCGAAGGGCATTGTGTTGAAGCAGAATGGGCCGTATGGTGTGATGAATGTTGTTGTAGCTTGGTCTGATTCTGCCATCTTGATTTGATGGTAACCGGAGTATGCATCGAGGAAACACAACAAATCGTGTCCTGCGGTGGCATCGATAATTTGATCGATACGGGGAAGGGGGAAGGGATCCTTTGGGCAAGCCTTGTTAAGGTCTTTAAAATCGACACACGGGCGCCAAGATTTGTCCTTCTTTGGTACCATCACTAGGTTTGCTAGCCAGTCCAGATGTTTTATGTCTCTGATGAATCCGGCCTCTAATAGCTTGTCTAGCTCCTCTCCCATAGCCTGTCTCTTGGGTTCGGAAAAACACCGAAGGGCTTGTTTGACAGGTTTAAATCCTTTTTGGATATTTAAGCTGTGTTCGGCCAGCCTGCATGGGATCCCTGGCATGTCTGAAGGGTGCCACGCAAAGATGTCCCAGTTCTCTCGTAGGAACTCTCGCAGTGCGGCGTCTGCATCAGGGTTCAGTCGTGCCCCGATGGAAGCTGTTTTATTGGGGTCCATTGGATGGACCTGGAATTTGACTATTTTCGTCAGCTGGCTTGAAGGACGTGGATTTGGATCTCTTATCGAGTATCACATCATCCCTGTTAACCGTGGAGCGCAGCACAGTCAGTTCCTCGGCCGCTAAGGCTTCGGATAGCGCCTCAAGGGCTAATGCGGCCGTCTTGTTTTCGGCGTGGAGTGCTATGTCCGGATCACTAGCTAGAGTGATAATTCCATTCGGCCCGGGCATCTTAAGCTTCATGTACCCGTAATGGGGTATTGCTTGGAAGATTGTGAATGCTTCCCGCCCTAGTAACGCGTGATATCCGCTCTTAAACGGGGCCACCTGGAACGTGACTTCTTCGGACCTGTAATTATCCGGCGTGCCGAACACCACATCTAGTGTGATTTTTCCTGTGCAGCGCGCTTCCCGACTGGGGATTATTCCTCTAAAGGTTGTGCTGCTTCGCTCGACGCGGTTCCAGTCTATTTCCATTTTTTGAAGGGTTTCCTCATAAATGAGGTTCAGTCTGCTGCCTCCATCCATGAGCACCTTGGTGAGGCGAAAGCCGTCTACTATGGGACTAAGGACCAATGCGGCTGGTTCTCGTGCTGTTCGGAATCTAGGTTCATCACTTGCGTTGAAGGTAATGGCAGTGTCGCTCCATGGATTTATTGTTGCAACTTGATAGACTTCGGCGAGGCTGCAGAGTGTTCTTTTTCGCACATTGTTTGATGCGAAAGTCTCGAAGACTGTGAGAACAGTACTGGTGTCCTTGGGCTGGCTTTCTGCGGCCTCCGGAATTAAGAGGTCCTCGCCGATTTTGGCCACCTGCTGAAGTATCCAACATGCTCTAAGGCTGTGAGTTGGTGTGGCATCCTCTGTATTGTGAATTCTACAGGGTCCATCAAGCCATCTTTCCAGTACGGTTCCATGCCCTGTAGAGGGTTTTGGCTTTTTGTTGTTTATCCCGGGTGTCCTGTGATAATGCACCCTCTTAGTTCGGACGGGATTACTATTCAAGGCCGGATTATCCCAAAAATTTATTTCGGTTTTCTAGGCACTTTCCATCGCACAGTATTTTTGTACTATGGACGCCAAGTCAGCGAAGCGTGTGATATCACGACGACTTACGGCGTTAAGGATTCCCTTGTCCGTGCAATTACTGCAGAAAATTGAGATTGCGTCTTCCTCGCGGCAATCCTTTATCCTGTTCATAACCAGGAGGAATCTGGCCCAGTAATGATGTACTGTTTCCTTGGGCCTCTGCCTGATTTGGGAGAGATCGCTTATGATCGGGTGGGCCGGTGTCGTTGAATCTGAAACCTCACCCAATCCAAGATTCGGAGGCCGAAGAGTTTCTGAACTCTGAAGTTCGGATTCTTGGATGTTGTCCAGTGAATCTGGCCCGTTGCCTGATCCTAAGCTCGGGTCTTGAGTTACATCTCCCCCTCCGCGGGTATCCGGCTTGGAGGGGTCGGGAATTCGGACGTAGCTAGTCCTTAAAATAGATGAAGGGTCGCCGCACTGCGTATCTACCACGGCAACGTGGTGGGTGACGTGGGGAGAGTTAATTTCTCTTAGATCGGGTTTAAGCCCAACCTGGTCGTAATCCGTAGCGACCCCCAGGGCGGCGATGCGATCCAAGAGCTCGTTTACGGAAGAGAGCTCCATTGGATCTAGCTGCTCGACGAGCTCCGAGCTGACGTGTAGGTTGCTTTTGATGACCCGAGAGGTCACCGTCGGCGCAACAGCCGAACAGGCGGTCATGAGGAAACCACCTAGCCGGAGGGTTTGGCCGACAGCCAAGGCTCCCTTAGCAACGGCGCCGTCTTTAAAGACAGGAGGAGGCATCCTTCCTGATTGTGACGGCACAGAGGAACTCTCAATGGAAGCACCAATGTCGGTGTCAAAACCAGTGGATCTCGGGTAGTGGGTCCCGAACTGTGCGTCTAGGCTGGATGGTAATACGAGGCAGGGAACACGATTTTTTACCCAGGTTCGGGCCCTCTTGATGGAGGTAAAACCCTATGTCCTGCTTGATTAATATTGATGATATGGGTAGTACAAGAGTAGATCTACCACGAGATCAAGGAGGCTAAACCCTAGAAGCTAGCCTATGGTATGATTGTTGTATATGGAGTTGATTGCCTACGGACTACAACCCTCCGGTTTATATAGACACCGGATAGGGTTAGGGTTACATGGAGTCGGTTACAATGGTAGGAGATCTTGAATATCCGCATCGCCAAGCTTGCCTTCCACGCCAAGGAAAGTCCCATCCGGACACGGGACGAAGTCTTCAATCTTGTATCTTCATAGTCCTGGAGTCCGGCTGAAGGTATAGTCCGGCTACCCGAACACCCCCTAATCCAGGACTCCCTCACTCACTTTGCATAAATTATTTATTATGCAACGATTTTTATTATTATTATTACTATTATCTCCGGTTTGCACTATTTTTTGTGCACAGGAAAATGATCCAGCCGGACTATATCATTTGGCGTCACCTCGGCTGGACGGGGGGCTTCGTCAACACTTCATTACCCCATGTCGGGGACTTCGGCATCACTCTACCGGCCTGCATTGACCGTGCTATGTCACAACTTCGGAGTGCCGAGCTCTTTGCTCCGCCACCTCAGGACCGGCTTGGGGGATGGAACCTTGTCCCGCATCAAGCTCGGACTGCGTCGTCAATACCGAACACATTAACCAGCTAAGTTGCCTTCATGCTCCAAGTTTTAAATTTTTAACTTGTGTTCGGTTCGACCAAGCATTATACCTTTTTGGAAAAAAGTTGCTTGTAAAAAATTTCCTTGTCCAAACTTTGTTTGTGATGCACAAATTCAAATACCCAGTTCACTTGGGGGCTTCCTTCATGAAGCCTTTCCTCTTGCATATGATTATACTTGTACGGCTTCGTTCATTGTTCGTGTATTACGCCACAATATGCACCATATTGACTTAAGAGATTTGCAAGCTGGGTTGCCTGGCTCCTCTGCTTACCCCTACGTTCCCGATTGTTCAGCTAGGGAGTAAAGGGAGCACCTCTGTGATTGTCACGACCGGGTCCGCCGAGCTCTGACCTCAGACTGGGTGAAGCCGAAAGCTAGCGCTCTTATTGTTTTCAATCATGGTCGGCACACAACAAAACTCATGAGTACAAAAAATCTATTGCACAAGTCTCATAGAAATAATGAGCACCAAAGAAAGGTATCGGTGGGGGTACTATTTTCTTCGAAGATGCTTCTTACACTTCGTTTATAATATAGCATAAGTTCCCTGAGCGCGCTTTGTTTGTTACAGCCTTATGGCCCGGTTGCCTGGTTATCGGAAACACTGTCGATATTCTCGATAGATGGAGTACATAACACTTTTCGGTCCTTGACGGAAGAGGGAGAAGCCGACGGTCGGTTAAGACGCGTTTAAATTTCGGGTGAACAAAGATATGATATTAGTACTTCAGTACATACAATCATTATACATAAAATTCTTTTACCCAAGTCACTTGGAGGCTCTTAAATTTATATGAGCCATTTTACAATAAGTGTTCTTCTTCTTAGTCATTGCAAAGTTTTTATTACTATTATTATTCATCACTCCTTTTTTCGACACGAGTGTATGGTCACTAGCCGGGGAGCCTAATTTCTCTCTCAAAGCCGCTAGAGTTTAGTTTGCTAAACTGGCCTAATGAGAAGTACTCCGCCTTCGGGACAGGAGGTTGAAGCCGTAGGCTGACCCGCTTGGAGTCTTGAGATAGGATGTGTCATGTTAAAGCACGACAGAAGCACTCTTTTTTTTTCTAAGACCAATTTTCGGATTGGCACCGAACACTTGATCTTGTTCGGATGTCAAGTTTTTACTGACGTTTTTTGGTTTTCCAAGCTTTTGGCACTTTTAAACTATTTGTGTGTTTTCAGCACAAGTCTCGTAGTGCAACGCCGGACACCTTTAGAGATTTGGCAAAAACATTCTCGGATATTGCTATATATGCATTGGTTTCGAATTGTGTCTTCGGTCAATAGTTGGGTTGCGGTCACACCCTCGATGCGACTGTAGCTCCCACGTGTCGAGGCACGACTTAGAGACATAATCGCATTGAAGGCATATGTCGCAAGTTAGGCAATCTTCACAACATCCCATGTAATATGATAATAAAAAGGGAGATAACATAGTTGGCTTACACTCGCCACGTCAATCAAGTACATAAATAACATTACATCATCCAAACACTCATGGCCCGACTATGGCGCCAAAATAAAAGAGAACCCAACATGCGACATGGTCCAATCACCCCCAACTGGGCACCACTACTGATCATCGGGAAAGGAAACATAGTATCGTTGAGAGTCTTCGTCGAACTCCCACTTGAGCTCATACGCGTCTCCTGGAGCGGAATCATCGGGTCCTGCATCTGGTGTAATAGTAATCTGTGAGGCACAGGGACTCAGCAATCTCGCACCCTCGCGATCAAGACTATTTAAGCTTATAGGAAGGGGTAAGGCAAATATAAGTGGAGCTGCAGCAAGCGACTAGCATGTATGGTGGCTAACTTATTCGCAAAAGAGAGCGAGAAGAGAAGGCAAAGCACGAGCGCATAACTAAAGAGGGCAATCCTGCGGCAAACATTACTCCAACACCGTGTCCACTTCCCGGACTCCGCCGAGAAGAGGCCATCACGGCTACACACTCAGTTGAATCATTTTTAATTAAATTAAGGTTTAAGTTATCTACAACCGGACATTAACAAATTCCCATCTGCCCATAACCGCGGGCATGGCTTTCAAAAGTTCAATCTCTGCAGGGGAGTCCCAACTTAGCCCATGACAAGCTCTCGCGGTCAACGAAGGAATAGACCTCCTCCCAAGACGTTCCGATCAGACTCGGTATCTCGGTAATTCAAGACACTTCGACAGGTTAAAACAAGACCAGCAACACCGCCCGAATGTGCCGACAAATCCCGATAGGAGCTGCACATATCTCTTTCTCAGGGCACACTCAGATTGTCCAAACTTTCGGTAGGCCAGCCCAGAGTTGCCCCTGGTAGCCACCGGCGGCTGACAGTTTGGACCAACACTCAGAGGAGCACTGGCCCGGGGGGGTTAAAATAAGATGACCCTTGAGTCTGCAGAACCCAAGGGAAAGAAAAGGCTAGGTGGCAAACGGTAAAACCAAGGTTGGGCATTGCTGGAAAAGCTTTAATCAAGGCGAACTATCAAGGGGTTCCCATTATAACCCAACCGCGTAAGGAACGCAAAATCCGGAAACATAACACCGATATGACGGAAATTAGGGCGGCAAGAGTGGAACAAAACACTAGGCGAGAGGCCGAGCCTTCCACCCTTTACCAAGTATATAGATGCATTAAGATAACATGGCAATATAATGGTATCCCCAACAAGTAAATAAAAGATGTTCCAACAAGGAACGACCTCCAATCTTCACCTGCAACTAGCAACGCTATAAGAGGGGCTGAGCAAAGCGGTAACATAGCCAATCAACGGTTTGCTAGGACAATGGTGGGTTAGAGGTTTGACATGGCAATTTGGGAGGCTTTCAAGTAAGTGGTAGGAATCGTAGCAATGGCATAGCCAAAGAGCGAGCAAACTAGCATAGCAAAGATAGTAGTGATTTCGAGGGTATGATCATCTTGCCTGCAAAGCTATCAGAGTTGACTGGATCCTCAAAAGCAAACTCAACGGGCTCCTCATTAGCGAACTCGTATCCCGGCTCTACCCAAACAAGACAAACAATCAACAATGGTACAATCAACCACGTGCAAGAACAAGCAATATGATGCAATGATGGTATGCTATGCGGAATGCGATGCGGGATGCAAAATGCAAGATATGACAGAAAATGCATGAACCTGGCCTCAACTTGGAAAACCAAGTGTGCCACTGGAAAGATGAGATGAAATCTTTTGAAAACGATATAAAGAATGCCGGAATCGGAGTTACGGTTTGGAAATGGCAAGCGATTCAAAAATGACACCGATCTGCGATTTACAGCAAGTAGGCATCTAAATGCAACGAAATGAACATGCTACAGCATCCAAACATGACAATAAAATACATGGCAGGGATGCACACAAGATGCTTAACAAAAGTCTAGCACTAAGCTACGACCCATTCATCCATTAGGAGGTTCAAACAAGCATGGAAAAAACACAAATGGTAAAACATATCTCAGACTTGGTGAAATTAACACTTGTCTGGAATTTCAGATCATATAGCCCTCTTTGGAGCAACAAAGCAACATGCTACAGGACCTGAACATGACAAATAAAGACATGGCAAGGAGCTACTCAACAAGCTTAACAAAAGTCCCTTAGTGATCTTGAGCCAAAAGGGATCACAAAATATACTAACAAGCACACGAACATAGCAAAAACATAATCAGTTTTCAGACTTAGTGAAAACTGGGACATGCTGAAACATAACTCATGAAGGCATGTTTACGAGCTCATGCACTCACTACGGTGCAAGTCATGGCAAGACAAGCATACATCCCTTAAGAAGGCACAAAATACAAGCTATACATGGCAAGAACAATGGCATAGCATGCACGGGTCAACTACAATAACATCAGCAAAATCGCAAACAAGTTGACGATCTGCCCAGATTCACCACGAAGCAAAAGTAGAGCTCGATTGACTCAAGCTAGGGTTCTCCATAATTGCAAACAAAGACATGGATGGATAGAGCATAACAAGACTAACAAAACTCCTTTACTGATGATCATCAAAATAGGCACGGATCACTAGGAAATAGCATGAACATATGGCATCATGAACTAATAATCCTAGACTTAGTGAAAACTAGTCCCTGAAAACAGATTTACCGGGTGCCTCACTTTGCAAGCTTGCACAAGTCACCACACACATCACAAAAATGCATGGGTTGCACCTCTAGAAAGATAACAAAATCCTTAACAAAACATATGAAGGGCTCATAGGCATATCATGCACACAACAATCATGGCAAAAATGACAAAAGTCTAAGATGAACTAGCAGATCTGACAATTAACTCATGAAGCCTCCTTCTAACAGCATTTCGGGCATCAAGATGAACTCAAATGAAAATGATGCGAAATGATGTACTCATCGAGACGAACATTTTGATATACTATATGTCCAAAATGGAGCTACGGATGCGGAGATATCACAGGCCAAAGTTAGCACAAAAATTAGGGTTCGGAGGAGAAAAGTCAACCGTCAAATTTCAGATCTCAGATCTGCACGCTTCCCGAGGCTCGCCGGCACGCACTGTTCACCGGAGCACGGAAGTCGAGGTTCGTCAGAGAGGAAGAAGACCGGGGCGGCGCCGGGGAGGTCGGAGGAGGCCGGAGCGGCCGGACGGAGGAGGAGGCGGCGGCCGGCGCGGTGGCGCGCGGCGGTCGGGCGGTGGTGGTGGCCCGCGGCGGCAGCGGCGGTGGTGGCCCACGGCGGCGGCGCCCACCGGAGCTGAGGGAGGCGGCGGCGACCGAGGCGAGGAGGCGCGGGGCGGCTCGGGCTCGCGGGGGCCCGATCTGGGCCTCCCGGGCCGCGGCGGTGGCGAGGTGGCGATGCCACGTGGCGGCGAGCCACTGGCTGCAGGCGTCGGGTCGGACACATCCGGCGCGGGTCGGACACGTCCGGCGCAGCGGAGAGGGATTTAGGGTTTCGGGGAGAGGGAGAGATCCGAAATTCGGGGGGTCCTATTTATAGGCATAAGTGTAGCTAGGAGAGTCCAAATGAGGTGTGGTTTTCGGCCACGCGATCGTGATCGAACGCTCTAGGTGATGGAGCAGAGTTTGGTGGGTTTTGGGCCAAATTAGAGGGGTGTTGGGCTGAAACACACACGAGGCCTTTTCGGTCCCTCGGTTAACCGTTGGGGTATCAAATGAAGTCCAAATGATACAAAACTTGACAGGCGGTCTACCGGCAGTAAACCAAGGCCGCATGGCAAGTCTCGGCCCAATCCGGAAATGTTTAATCCCCACACATGAAAGAAAGGTAGAATTGACCACCGGAGGAGAACGAAGCGCCGGAATGCAAAACGGACAACGGGGAAAATGCTCGAATGCATGAGATGAACACGTATGCGAATGCAATGCACATGATGACATGATATGAGATGCATGACAACGAAAACAACACACGGAGACAAAACCCGAACCCGAGGAAATAAATATAACTTAACGCCGGAAACAGCAAGAGTTGGAGTACAAATTGGGAAAGTTATATCCGGGGCGTTACAATTGCCCGGCTCCTGCACTTGCTCCTACGTTCTGCTTTGTTCGGCTAGGCATGCAAAGGGAGAACCACTGCGATTGTGCTTCCAGCTCACATGGTTAAGCACCTCAGTGGAGAAAGCCAAAAACTGACTGTCACAATAAGCGTAAACTGGTCAGCGATCCGATGACTGTGTTAAATGACGGGCCATTCATAACAATGGCCGAAGTATTTACGGCTTGACCTCGACTGTCACCGAACACTACCGGGGGCCATTAACTGGCCTCCCAAACTAAATCCTTGACATTTTTCTCTTACATTAGAGCTGAGGTTTCATGTTCATGCTTAGCATGACAACCCAAAGAAAGGAACCGATAGCGGGACTATTTTCTTTGGAAGATATTTCTTATGTTAAACAGTAATATAACATATCTCTCTATGTACCTTTGTTTATAAAACCGTATGGCCAGATTGCCTTGTTTGTCATAAATCTTTGTCCTCATAAAGGATTTATAAAGTAGGACAAACACTCCTCGGCTACTGGCCGAGGAGGTGGAAGCCGATGGTCGGTCAACAAAGTTTTGTACAATGCGGATCCGAGCATTAATGATGTAAAGTACTTGGATACATAGAGTCATTACACATAATTTGTGATTTTACTATGGGTATCGATCCTTAATTCGGCCACCCATGCCCGCATTAAGGCTCGGGGCCTACTAGGCTTCGGGCTTATTATTTACAAATATTAAATGGGCACATCGATCCCCTGATCTGGTGTTGCCACCCGACCAGTGTCTCGGGGGCTACTGCATTGCCTGTTCAATGCAGAAAATTTTAAGTGCAATACAATTTCCGAGGAGATTTTGATCCTCGGGTTGGTCGGCCGCACCCAACCTGAGTCTCGAGGACTGAGCACGCCGCTTTTTGTGTCCCGAAGTATTCTGCCGAGCTAGGAGTTGATCCTCAGACCGATTTTGCAAATCAACCTGAGTCTCAACGGCTACTGGGATCAGCGGTCTTATGTCATCCTTCAGGTACATCTCGGGTTTTAGACCGATACACACCTTGAGGGCTACTGGCTATATATCTCGGCAGAGAATAAATTACACCAATCAAAAATATTGACAAAAAATCGGCCCACAGTCGGGGTGGTGCACCACCTCAGAAGCAGTCCGACATAAAGCTCAGGCGCTAGTGGCTGGCTCCATAGAGGGCATTTCCGGCATTAAGCTCGGCTAAACTCCTTCAACTTTTTTGAACCAAGGTGATTTATGATAGTCCGGCGTTGGAGCTTGGACATAGTCCGGCGTTGGAGCTCGGATACATTCCGACGTTGGAGCTCGGAAGCAGTCCGGTGTTGGTGCTCGTTTGCAAAAGATACCTCGAATGCAGTCCGGCATTGGAGCTCGGACGCAAGAGGACACTGCCTCCCGGGAACAACTTCAAACCCGAGGTGTGGCATAAAAATAACAAGGCATTGATAAAGGCCGGAAACTTAAAGGGGCTCCTCGGATACCCGACGTATAAACTCGTTGAATGCATTTCGGCGATCCTCAAGATCGAAGATGAGAAGATTTGTTGAACCAATTTTCAAGACCGACAACCGAAGATGAAGAACAGTTCAGAAGAATCGTGGAGCGTCCCTAACTTGAAGACCGGTTCAGGGGGCTATTGACGGTGTCCTGGACTAGGGGGTACTCATCACGTCGTCTCCCGGTCAGTTGGATTAGGCCGAGGACCCCCATGGCCGCATACTCATGGGCCAGTTCGGACAGTTGCCGCATACAAGGAAGATTCCACAAGACTTGGCAATCAAGACAAGGACTCCTCCCCACCAGCGTATTCGGCTAGGACTCTTGTTATCCTAGACCTCTGGTGCATTATATAAACCGAGGCCGGGCTAGTCGATAGATAATATACATACAATCATACCATAGACTAGCTTCTAGGGTTTAGCCTCTCCGATCTCATGGTAGATCAAGTCTTGTAATACTCATATCATCAAGAATAAATCAAGCAGGACGTACGGTTTTACCTCCATCAAGAGGGCCCAAACCTGGGTAAAACACCGTGTCCCCTGCCTCCTGTTACCATCCGCCTTAGACGCATAGTTCGGGACCCCCTACCCGTGATCTGCCGGTTTTGACACCGACAGCCATCGCCATCACCAACGATCCTCTCATTGGGAGGGGGTCAATCTCCATCAACATCTTCACCAGCACCATCTCCTCTCAAACCCTAGTTCATCTCTTCTATCCAATTCTTGTCTCTAAGCCTGGGATTGGTACCTGTGGGTTGCTAGTAGTGTTGATTACTCCTTGTAGTTGATGCTAGTTGGTTTACTTGGTGGAAGATCATATGTTCAGATCCTATATGCATATTAATACCCCTCTGATTATGAACATGAATATGCTTTGTGAGTAGTTACGTTTGTTCCTGAGGACATGGGAGAAGTCTTGCTATTAGTAGTCATGTGAATTTGGTATTCGTTCGATATTTTGATGAGATGTATGTTGTCTCTCCTCTAGTGGTGTTATGTGAACGTCGACTACATGACACTTCACCATTATTTGGGCCTAGAGGAAGGCATTGGGAAGTAATAAGTAGATGATGGGTTGCTAGAGTGACAGAAGCTTAAACCCTAGTTTATGCGTTGCTTCGTAAGGGGCTGATTTGGATCCATATGTTTCATGCTATGGTTAGGTTTACCTTAATACTTTTGTTGTAGTTGCGGATGCTTGCAATAGAGGTTAATCATAAGTGGGATGCTTATCCAAGTAAGGGCAGTACCCAAGCACTGGTCCACCCACATATCAAATTATCAAAGTACCAAACGCGAATCATGTGAATGTGATGAAAACTAGCTTGACGATAATTCCCATGTGTCCTCGGGAGCGCTTTTCTCTATAAGAGTTTGTCCAGGCTTGTCCTTTGCTACAAAAAGGATTGGGCCACCTTGCTGCACTTTATTTACTTTTGTTACTTGTTGCTTGTTACAACTTATCTTATCACAAAACTATCTGTTACCTATAATTTCAGTGCTTGCACAGAATACCTTGCTGAAAACCACTTATCATTTCCTTCTGCTCCTCGTTGGGTTCCACACTCTTACTTATCGAAAGGACTACGATAGATCCCCTATACTTGTGGGTCATCAATACCTGTAGAGCATCTTTATGATCACCCAGTTATGTTGTGATGTTTGATAGCACGCAAGGTATTCCTCCGGTATCCGGGAGTTGCATAATCTCATAGTCGAAGGAATATGTATTTGACATGAACAAAGCAATAGCAATAAACTGAACGATCAATATGCTAAGCTAACGGATAGGTCTTGTCCATCACATCATTCTCCTAATGATGTGAACCTGTTATCAAATGACAACACATGTCTATGGTTAGGAAACCTTAACCATCTTTGATCAACAAGCTAGTCTAGTAGAGGCTTACTAGGGACACGATATTTGTTTATGTATTCACACATGTATTTAAGTTTCCAATCAATTCAATTCTATCATGAATAAGAAACCTTTATCATGAGTAAGAAATTATTATTGCCTCTAGGGCATATTTCCTTCAGCCCGTACCGCTCATGAAGCGGCAGGGGGTGGCCAATATTTTCCATGCTAGATGTGTTATTCTCAAGATGAGTATTTATTCACTTGTCATTGGACGAGAGTGTGACAAAGCTAATAGGGATGCCTAGTCCCAAAATGCAAAAAAAAATTATGTTGTTCAATAATAAATTCCTTCAAAAGTGTTGGTATGGAAGGCACCCGTGGATACGGCTAGCCATGGATTGTGAAAGAATGGTGGAAAAAGGAATAAACTTTATTTTCTATTGGGAATCGCCTATGATGTATCTAGCATGGAAAGTGTTGGGAATTCTCGGTCGCTTTCATTGGCGGCAAAAGTATGCCTCTCAAAATATTTTATCTCTCAATTTAAGCTTCGAGTATTTGAGTCTCCATGTTCGAGTATTTTATCTCTCAATTTAAGCTTCAAGTATTTTAACTCTCAATTTGAGGCACCTCTACAAATCTCTGCTTCCCTCTGTGAAGGACCTGCCTATTTACTTTATGCAATTTTTATTTTTATTTGAGTCTCCATGTTCTCTTATAAAGCACTATGATCATACTTGTGCATTGGATGTAGCTAATATTCAAGTGTGTTTCATGAATGGATCAATGATTCGGCATAATCGGATAGGGATAGCTTTCTTTAGCGTTGATATTTTGAAAGACATGGTTGCTTGTTAGTATGCTTGAGTATTGATGTCTTCATGTCAAATTATAGACTAATGCTTCAAATCACTCAAGTCCAAATGTCCATGCTACAAAAGAAAGAGTATGTGATGAATATGATAGGTAGCATTCCACAACAAAAATTATGTTTTCAATTGTTACTTTATCATGATGAGTTTTATGAGAAAGATTTGTTGTTATGATGCTATGAAAAGTGACTAAAAATATCATTGATCAAACTTATGCACTTTGCTAGCATTCACACTTCATAAATTATTTCTTTTATCATTACCTACTTGAGGACAAGTAGGAATTAAGCTTGGGGGTGCTGATATGTCTCCAACGTATCTATAATTTATGAAGTATTCATGCCATGTTTACAACAATTTTATATGGTTTTGGTATGATTTGCATGGAACTAACCCGGACTGACATTGTTTTCAGCAGAACTACCGTGGTGTTGTTTTTTGTGCAGAAATAAAAGTTCTCCAAAATTCAACAAAACTTTTTGACGATTTCTTTTTGGAACAAAAGAGGCACTAGAAGCTTTGTGGGAGGACCAGAAGGTGAGGAGGTGGGCACAACCCACCAGGGCGCGCCTGGAGCCCAACCCGTGTGTTGGTGGGTTGTGGTCACCTTGAGGCCCATCTTCGTTTGAAACCAACGCCAAAAAATCCTATAAATACAGAAACCCCGAGAAATAACCCTAGATTAGAAGTTCCGCCGCTGCAAACCTCTATAGCCACGAAAAACCAATCTAGACCCCGTTCCGGCACCCTACCGGAGGGGGAAATCATCACCGGTGGCCATCTTCATCATCCCGGCGGCCACCATGATGAGGAGGGAGTAATCCACCCTCGGGGCTGAGGGTTTGTACCAGTAGCTATGTGTTCAATCTCTCTCTCTCTCGTGTTCTTGAGATGGCACGATCTTGATGTATCACGGGCTTTGTTAATATAGTTGGATCATATGGTGTTTTCCCCTCTCTATATTGTTGTGATGAATTGAGTTTTCCCTTTGAGATTTCGTTCTTATCAGATTGAATACTTTTATGGATTTGAGAACACTTGATGTATGTCTTGCTATGAATACCCGTGGTGACAATGGGGTATCATATTGATTCACTTGATATATGTTTTGGCACTCAAGTCGCGGATTCCCGAGGTGACATTGGGGTAATCTATGCATAGGGGTTGATGCACATTTTCGTCTTTGTTTCTACAGTAGAAATCTTGGGGCACCCTTTGAGGTTCTTTGTGTTGGATTGAGTATTATAAATCCGAATTTGTTTTGGTGTTTTTAGTATGAACTCTTGATAGATCGATCGGAAAGAATAACTTGGTGTTATTTTAGTACGAACTCTTGATAGATCGATGGGAAAGAATAACTTGGTGTTATTTTAGTACAAACTCTTGGATAGATCGATCGGAAAGAATACCCACAAACAATTTCTTCTTATATTCTCCACTAGATAGGAACTTTGGAGTGATTCTTCATCGCACGTTGAGGGATGGTTATATGATCCAATTATATTAGCATTGTTGAGAGATTGCACTAGCGAAAGTACGGACCCTAGGCCTCATTTTCAAGCATTGCAATACCGTTTGTGCTCCATTTTATTAACTGCTACCTTGTTGTTTTCTTATTGTTCCTACTACAAAAATCAATATCTACTATCATTACTACACTTGTATCACCATCTCTTCGCCGAACTAGTGCACCTATACAAATTATCATCGTATTTGATGTGTTGGGGACACAAGAGACTCTTTGTTATTTGGTTGTAGGGTTGTTTGAGAGAGACCATCTTCATTCTAGCCTCCCACGTGTTGATAAACCTTAGGTCATCCACTTGAGGAAAAATTGCAATTGTCCTACAAAACTTGCGCTTGGAGGCCCAACACGAGTCTACAAGAATAAAATTGCATAGTAGACATCATGCCCCTGTACTTCTAGTTCACTTGAAACCTATCATGTATTAGGTTGCAAAGCCTATAGGCAAAATGAATACAATTCAGATGGGGAGAATTACTTCTCCCCCTAGGTGAAAATTAGAAGAAGAAAAATAGGCCTCCGTTCCATAAATCTTGTCATGGTTTTAGTTCAAGTTAATTTGAACTACAACCACGACAAGAATTATGGAATGGAGGGAGTACCAAATAAAAAATAATAATTATATATTTCATGAAAATAGTTTCATATTTTCTGGATGTGTAGTTCATGTTTTTAGACGGAAAACATTTATGTTGTTTAAGAATTTATGGAGACAATTGTTAAAAAATGGATGCTAATAGAGAGGTAACATTCCTTATAAGAGGACCTTGGCACGAACAAACATTCCCTTGCGTAGGCTTATTTGAGTGAACGACGGCACCAGAGAATGCTCCCTCCAAAAGCCATTTCGGGAGAAATGTTCAAGAGTTGTCATGCTATAATATAGAGATTTGTCCTGCTATTACATAGAGATTTTCCATGCTAAGAAAAATAATTGTCATGTTACATCAAAAAGAATTGTCATGCGTTTCGGAGATTTGTCACACCGCAGCAGAGAGAATTGCCAACATATTTCATGGATTTGCCATGCCGTGCTAGAGAGAAATTCTTAGACTATGACAAAGGTGAAGTTGTCTGCTACCTCTTGCGCACTGCATTGGTTTTCCCTTGAAGAGGAAAGGGTGGTGCAGTAAAGCAACATAAGTATTTCCCTCAGTTTTTGAGAACCAAGGTATCAATCCAGTAGGAGACCACGCGTGAGTCACCTCGTACCTACACAAACAAATAAGAACCTCGCAACCAACGCGATAAAGGGGTTGTCAAGCCCTTCACGGCCACTTGCAAGAGTGAGATCTGATAGAGATGATAATAATAAGATAAATATTTTTTGTATTTTTATGATATAGATTGAAAGTAAAGATTGCAAAATAAAATAGATGGGAAACTTATATGATGGAGAATAGACCCGGGGGCCATAGGTTTCACTAGTGGATTCTCTCAAGATAGCATAAGTATTACGGTGGGTGAACAAATTACTATCGAGCAATTGATAGAAAAGCGAATAATTATGAGAATATCTAGGTATGATCATGTATAGAGGCATCACGTCCGTGACAAGTAGACCGACTCCTGCCTGCATCTACTACTATTACTCCACACATCGACCTCTATCCAGCATGCATCTAGAGTATTAAGTTCATAAGAACAGAGTAACGCCTTAAGCAAGATGACATGATATAGAGGGATAAACTCATGCAATATGATATAAACTCCATCTTTTTATCCTCGATGGCAACAGTACAATATGTGTCGTTTCCCTCTCTATCACTGGGATCGAGCACCGCAAGATTGAACCCAAAGCTAAGCACTTCTCCCATTGCAAGAAAGATCAATCTAGTAGACCAAACCAAACTAATAATTCGAAGAGACTTACAAACATAAACCAATCATCCATAAAAGAATTCAGAGAAGATTCAAATATTGTTCATAGATAAACTTGATCATAAACCCACAATTCATCGGATCTCGACAAACACATCGCAAAAAGAAGAGTTACATCGAATAGATCTCCAAGAGAATCGAGGAGAACTTTGTATTGAGATCCAAAGATAGAGAAGAACCATCTAGCTACTAGCTATGGACCCGAAGGTCTGAAATAAACTACTCACACATCATCGGAGGGGCCATGGAGTTGATGTAGAGGCCCTCCATGATCAATGCCCCCTCCGGCGGAGCTCCGGAAAAGGCCCCAAGATGGGATCTCTTGGGTACAGAAGGTTGCGGCAGTGGAATTAGGGTTTCGTGGTGCTCTTGGATGTTTGCGGGGTATATGGATATATATATATAGGAGGAAGAAGTAGGTCGGTGGAGCAACGAGGGGCCCACGAGGGTGGAGGGTGCGCCCCCTGCCTCGTGGCCTCCTCGATTGTTTCTTGACGTCCACTCCAAGTCCCGTGGATCACGTTTGTTCCAAAAATCACGCTCCCGAAGGTTTCATTCCGTTTGGAGTCCGTTTGACATTCCTTTTCGGCGAAACTCTAAAATAGGCAAAAAACAACAATTTGGGCTGGGCCTCCGGTTAATAGGTTAGTCCCAAAAATAGTATAAAAGTGTAAAAATAAGCCCATTAACATCCAAAATAGATAATATAATAGCATGGAGCAATTAAAAATTATAGATACGTTGGAGACGTATCAAGCATCCCCAAGCTTAATTCCTGCTCGTCCTCGAGTAGGTAAATGATAAAAACAAAATTTTTGATGTGGAATGCTTCCTAACATATTTCTCAATGTAATTTTCTTTATTGTGGAATGAATGTTCAAATCCGAAAGATTCGGGATAAAAGTTTAATATTTACATAAAAATAATAATACTTCAAGCATACTAACTAAGCAATCATGTCTTCTCAAAATAACATGGCCAAAGAAAGTTCATCCCTACAAAATCATACAGTTTGGTCATGCTCCATTTTTGTCACACAAGAATGCTCTCATCATGCACAACCCTGATGACAAGCCAAGCAATTGTTTCATACTTTAGTAATCTCAAACTTTTTTCAACTTTCACGCAATACATGAGCGTGAGCCATGGATATAGCACTATGGGTGGAATAGAATATAATTAAGGGGTTATGTGGAGAAGACAAAAAAGGAGAAAGTCTCACATCGACGCAGCTAATCAATGGGCTAGGGAGATGCCCATCAATTGATGTCAATGCAAGGAGTAGGGATTGCCATGCAACGGATGCACTTAGAGCTATAAATGTATGAAAGCTCAACAAAAGAAACTAAGTGGGTGTGCATCCAACTTGCTTGCTCATGAAGACCTAGGGCACTTGAGGAGGCCCATTGTTAGAATATACAAGCCAAGTTCTATAATAAAAAAAATCCCACTAGTATATGAAAATGACAAAACAAGAGATTCTCTATCATAACGATCATGGTGCTACTTTGAAGCACTGTGGAAAAAGGATAGTAGCATTGCCCCTTTTATTTTATTTTATTTATTCTATTGGCCTTTTTTATTATTTGGATTTTTTTCTTTTTTTTCTTTTTATGGGACAATGCTCTATTACTGATGATCATCACACTTCTTTTTATTTACAACTCAATGATTACAACTCGATTCTAGAACAAGATATGACTCTATATGAATGCCTCCGGCGGTGTACCGGGATTGCGATGAATCAAGAGTGACATGTATGAAAAATTATGAACAGTGGCTTTGCCACAAATACGATGTCAACTACATGATCATGCAAAGTAATATGACAATGATGATGTGTGTCATAATAAATGGAACGGTGGAAAGTTGCATGGCAATATATCTCGGAATGGCTATGGAAATACCATAATAGGTAGGTATGGTGGCTGTTTTGAGGAAGATATAAGGAGGTTTATGTGTGATAGAGAGTATCGTATCACGGGGTTTGGATGCACCGGCGAAGTTTACACCAACTCTCAAGGTGAGAAAGGGCAATGCACGGTACCGAAGAGGCTAGCAATGATGGAAAGGTGAGAGTGCGTATAATCCATGGAATCAACATTAGTCATAAAGAACTCATATACTTATTGCAAAAATCTACAAGTCATCAAAAACCAAGTATTACGTGCATGCTCCTAGGGGGATAGATTGGTAGGAAAAGACCATCGCTCGTCCCCGACCGCCACTCATAAGGAAGACAATCAAATAACACCTCATGTTTCAAATTTGTTACACAACGTTTACCATATGTGCATGCTACAGGACTTGCAAACTTCAACACAATTATTTCTAAAATTCACAACTACTCAACTAGCACAACTTTGATATCACTATCTCCATATCTCAAAACAATCATCAAGTATCAAACTTCTCTTAGTATTCAATGCACTTATATGAAAGTTTTTATTATGCCTAAAAGCAAATTGTCATGTTGTTCTAAAGGACTCTCAAAATAATATAAGTGAAGCATGAGAGATCAATTATTTCTATAAAATAAAACCACCACCGTGCTCTAAAGGATATAAGTGAAGTACTAGAGCAAAAACTATATAGCTCAAAAGATATAAGTGAAGCACATAGAGTATTCTAATAAATTCCAATTCATATGTGTCTCTCTCAAAAGGTGTGTACAGCAAGGATGATTGTGGTAAACTAAAAATCAAATACTCAAATCATACAAGATGCTCCAAGCAAAACACATATCATGTGGCGAATAAAAATATAGCTCCAAGTAAAGTTACCGATGAACGAAGACGAAAGAGGGGATGCCTTTCGGGGCATCCCCTTAGGCTTTTTGGTGTCCTTGTATTTTACTTTGGGGTGCCTTGGAAATCCCCAAGCTTAGGCTCTTGCCACTCCTTGTTCCATAATCCATCAAATCCTTACCCAAAACTTGAAAACTTCACAACACAAAACCTAAAAGAAAATCTTCGTGAGCTCCGTTAATAAAAGAAAACAAACCACCATTTCAAGGTACTGTAATGAACTCATTATTTATTTATATTGGTTTTAAACCTACTGTACTCCAACTTTTCTAAGGTTTATAAACTCTATTACTAGCCATAGATTCATCAAAATAAGCAAACAACACACGAAAAACAGAATCTGTCAAAAACAGAACAGTCTGTACTAATCTGTAGGTTTCGAATACTTCTGGAACCCCAAAAATTCTAAAATAAATTTATGAACGTGAGGAATTTATCTATTAATCATCTTCAAAAAGAATTAACTAAATATCACTCTCCAATAGAAAATGGCAACAATTCTAGTGAGCGCTCAAGTTTCTGTTTTTTACAGCAAGATCAAAAATACTTTCCCCAAGTCTTCCCAACGGTTCTACTTGGAACAAACACTAATTAAACACAAAAAACACGAGCAGAACAGAGGATAGATAAATTATTTATTACTAACCAGGAACAAAAAGCAAGTAATAAAAATAAAATTGGGTTGCCTCCCAACAAGCGCTATCGTTTAACGCCCCTAGCTAGGCATAAAAGCGAAGATAGATCTAGGTATTGCCATCTTTGGTAGGCAATTATTCAATAAGACATCTATAGCTTTTAGGAGTTTCTTTCTTTTTATTAATTATCAAACTCCTAGGCACAAAATCAAGAAAAACATTTCTAGCAAAAGGTTCCTTAAGGATAGTGAGAAAATTGGGGTGAACACTTATGGATTTGAGGTCCGCATTTTCCTTACTAGAAGTTTCACCCTTATTTTTAGGAACATACATCAATTTGGAAATCTTAGCATTAGGAGGAGTGTTTTTCACGGAAGAAAAGGCAGACCCAAGGTTGGTAATAATATCCTCAATTTTATCAATTCTAGTGGAATCTTGATCTATCTTTTCATTAACCATAGGTCCGTTTTCTTTAAAGAAAATAAGAGCAACTCCTACCTTAGATCCGTATTGGGTAATTTGGTTATGGATCTTTCTATCCAAATTTTCAATTAACTCTACGTTGGCAACTTTATTTTCAATAATTTCAAGCCGTTGCATCACATGTTCCAAAGGTAAAATAGTTCCATTAACCAAAAGAGGTGGTGGGCCAAACAAATCTATCATAGCATTATAAGAATCAAAAGTATGGCTCTACCCAAGAAATTTCCTCTGGTAATGGTATCAAGAATACATCTATTCCAAGGAGTGATGCCTACATAAAAATTGCGAAGAAGAACGGAAGTAGATTGCTTCCTAGTAGATCTATTTTGCGCATTGCAAATTCTGTACCAGGCATCTTTTAGATTTTATCCCTCCCTTTGTTTAAAATTAAGAACTCCATTCTCGGGAGACAAAGGAGCGGATAAAGGACTAGCCATAACGACGAAGCAAGCAGAAAAGAGGCGAACGGAAAGAGAGGGCGAAAGGAAAAGAGGGCGAATAAAACGGCAAGGGTGAAGTGGGAGAGAGGAAAATGAGAGGCAAATGGAAAATAATGTAATGCGAAGGATAAGAGTTGTGATGGGTACTTGGTATGTCTTGCTTGGCGTAGATCTCCCTGGCAACGGTGCCAGAAATCCTTCTTGCTACCTCTTGAGCACTGCGTTGGTTTTCCCTTGAAGAGGAAAGGGTGGTGCAGTAAAGCAGCGTAAGTATTTCCCTCAGTTTTTGAGAACCAAGGTATCAATCCAGTAGGAGACCACGCGCGAGTCACCTCGTACCTACACAAACAAATAAGAACCTCGCAACCAACGCGATAAAGGGGTTGTCAAGCCCTTCACGGCCACTTGCAAGAGTGAGGTCTGATAGAGATGATAATAATAAGATAAATATTTTTGGTATTTTTATGATATAGATTGAAAGTAAAGATTGCAAAATAAAATAGATGGGAAACTTATATGATGGAGACCCGGGGGCCATAGGTTTCACTAGTGGCTTCTCTCAAGATAGCATAAGTATTACGGTTGTAGGATTGGAAGTATGTCTAGAGGGGGGTGATTAGACTACTTGACCAAATAAAAACTTAACCTTTTCCCAATTTTAGTTCTTGGCAGATTTTAGCTATATTAGGACAAGTCAAGCAATCATCACACAATTCAAGCAAGCATGCAAAGAGTATATTGGCAGCGGAAAGTAAAGCATGCAACTTGCAAGAATGTAAAGGGAAGGGTTTGGAGAATTCAAACGCAATTGGAGACACGGATGTTTTTCCCGTGGTTCGGATAGGTGGTGCTATCCTACATCCACGTTGATGGAGACTTCAACCCATAAAGGGTAACGGTTGCGCGAGTCCACGGAGGGCTCCACCCATGAAGGGTCCACGAAGAAGCAACCTTGTCTATCCCACCATGGCCATCGCCCACGAAGGACTTGCCTCACTAGCGGTAGATATTCACGAAGTAGGCGATCTCCTTGCCCTTACAAACTCCTTGGTTCAACTCCACAATCTTGTCGGAGGCTCCCAAGTGACACCTAGCCAATCTAAGAGACACCACTCTCCAAGAAGTAACAAATGGTGTGTAGATGATGAACTCCTTGCTCTTGTGCTTCAAATGATAGTCTCCCCAACATTCAACTCTCTCTCACAGGATTTGGATTTGGTGGAAAGAAGATTTGAGTGGAAAGCAACTTGGGGAAGGCTAGAGATCAAGATTCATATGGTAGGAATGGAATACCTTGGTCTCAACACATGAGTAGGTGGTTCTCTCTCAGAACATATGAGTTGGAAGTGTAGATGTGTTCTGATGGCTCTCTCCATGAGTGAAGAGGAGGTGGAGGGGTATATATAGCCTCCACACAAAATCTAACCATTACACACAGTTTACCAATCTCGGTGGGACTGAATCAACAAACTCGGTCGGACCAAAATAGTAAACCTAGTGACCGTTAGAGATTTTCGGTGGGACCGACATGCAACTCGGTAGGACCGATATGGTTAGGGTTTGGGCATAACGTAATCTCGGTGAGACCGATTACACAAACTCGGTGAGACCAATTTTGGTAATAAGCTAACCAGAGAGTTGGTCAGGTAAACTCGGTGGGACCGATTTGCTCTTTCGGTGAGACCGAAATGTTACAAAAAGGAAACAGTGAGTTTACATTGCAATCTCGGTGGGACCGATCCGCTCTTTCGGTGAGACCGAAAAGTTACGAAAAGGAAAAAAAGAGTTTGCAATCCCATCTCGGTGAGACTGGGATCCCTATCGGTAGAACAGATTTGCTAGGGTTTGGCAATGGCTATGACAAGTGAAACTCGGTGGCGCCGGGTTGAAAGAATCGGTACGGCCGAGTTTGGCTTTGGGTTTAGGTCAAATGTGGATATGGGAAAGTAGTTGAGGGTATTGGAGCATATCACTAAGCACATGAAGCAAGAGGCTCATTAAGCAACACCTCATCCCTCCTTGATAGTATTGGCTTTTCCTAAAGACTCAATGTGATCTTGGATCACTAAAATATAAAATGAAGAGTCTTGAGCCTTTGAGCTTGAGCCAATCCTTTGTCCTTAGCATTTTGAGGGATCCACTTTCAACATCCATGCCATGCCAATCATTGAGCTTTCCTGAAATAATCATCTTGGAATAGCATTAGCTCAATGAGCTATATGTTGTTATGAATTACCAAAACCACCTAGGGATAGTTGCACTTTCAATCTCCCCCTTTTTGGTAATTGGTGACAACATATAGATCAAAGCTTCGACAAATGATAATAAGAATGAAATATATCGTCGCTTTGAGAAGTATGTGATAAGTAAGAGCTCCCCCTAAATTTGTGCATATTTAAAATTTGCTTTGGACTGCAAATGCACAAAGAGTTAGAGTCATGGGGTACTCTTCCATGTCACATATATCTTGGTGGAGCGCTCAAAATGATAAGAATGAAATACATGCACTCATCACGAAGAAAGTGAATGATCATATAAGATAGATAGGATAATATCAAGCATGCATAAGTGTAGCTTATGATCAAACACATGATCATCAATGTCTCACAAGCATATCATAGTGCCTCAACCAAAAGCAAACAAAGTTCAAAAAAACACCAAAGAAAGCAAGAGAGAAAAAGCAACACTCTCTCTCTCGAAGCCTATGATCTATACATTTTTCTCCCCCTTTGGCAACAAGTTACCAAAAAGTTCCTAGAAAATGCATAGTGCTAGATCGACTCTCAGGCTTGATCTTCTGGTGGTTGTGGAGTCTGGATCACTCCAAGGACGAAGCCTTCTGTAGATGTGGTTGGAGTTGAAGCTGAAGTGGATGCTGGAGCTGGTGGAACTGAAGCTGTAGCTGGTGCTGAGGTGGTGGCTCTGGTGTCAGCAACTGGCACTGCAGATGATCTCTGAGCTCTTGGCACTCTGGCAAATGCATCAGTTGTAGTCTTGCCCTTCCTCTCCTGCATATCATCCTGTAATTGTTCCACTGCAGACTGAATTTCTGTCACTTTGACATCCATGTCATAGAACTTTTGTTCTATGATCCTCTCTAAGCTCTGCTGATTCTGAGTGAGGGTGGCCAGTCCTTTCTCAATCCTGGCTTTGTGCCTTGAGCTGAGCCATGTTCCTTCTTGAGCACTACTGTCTTTGAAGTTGCTTCCTCTTCTGCCACATAGTCCTCATCCTCTGAGTCTGAGGTTCTCTTCTTCCTTTGTCTGGTGGCAGCTTTTGGCAGGTTGCTAGGGGTGCTCCTGCTGCCTTCATCTGAAGAGCTGGAGGGACTAGTGCCCTCACTCATGTGCACTTGTTGTTCTGACACATTCTGGCTGTCACTCTGGTCTGACATGATGAACAAGCTGACTGCTGACCCTGTGAACAGTTTATAGATGAGGTAGAGTGGATGAGCATCACAAAATGCAGAGATTTTTGCAAAAGAATGACTCAAAATCTTAGTTTTAGTTTCCCACTGAAATCATCTCGGATCTACCGATTTTTAAACTCGGTGATACCGAAGCAGTTTTGGAACCTAAACTAGTGAACTCGGTCAGACCGAGTCACAGTTCGGCGGCACCGAGACTGCTAGGGTTTCACAAAGTTCCAAAATCGGTCACACCGATAAGTAATTCTCGGTCAGACCGAGTCTCACTTGTGCAATGGCATGAGCCAAATCAGTGGGACCGAGTTTTTCAACTCGGTGGGTCCGAGATGGTTTCGGCAGAAACCTAACCCTAAATTTTTCGAATCAAACCTATTCTACGAACGCATTGACTGGATAGGAGTGTTTCAAACGTGGCTAGAATCAATATGATCACAATGCGCTAGGAATCAGATTGGGGATAGCACAAAGATCGAGTCCATACCCTAGTTCGGCGGGGACTCGCTACGGTGGCAACGGCGGGGTTGAATTCCGTTGACGGTGATGGAGACCAGCGAGGCGGCAGGCGGCGAGGAGACGATCCGGAGACCACGTTGGCAGAGCGAGCTATCGCGCGGGCGAAGGGGTTCGGAGAAATTTCCAAAAAATTTCCCGTGACTATATATAGCCCGACCCTGTCGGTGTGACCGAGTGGAACAACTCGGTGGCACCGAGATGCAAAACTGTATGCAGTTATTGCAACTCGGTGTGACCGAATGGCTCAAATCGGTTGCACCGAGATCGAAAATTCAGATCAACTTAATGATCTCGGTAGGACCAAAAGAAGGATATCGGTCAGACCGAGAATCACAAAGAGGTTTTGGAAGTTTAAGTCTATGACGAATCGGGGACTCCGAGTGCTCCTCACACAGAGTGGTTCAAATCTGACTTGATCAAATTTTGTGATGTAGCATGAATAGAGTTTGAGACGAGAAATGCATAGATAGATAGAGGAGGTTCTTAGGCATTCTTGTCCATCCACTTGGCAAAAAGGAAATAAAACCAAACAATCAAAACAACAAGTGGATGTCCTCGAATGAGTAAAATATGCAACCAACATGCTCACACAATAAAATGGCAATTTAAATATGTGACAAAGCATGCACAACCAATTCTAGCATCTATCAAGCAATTGGCGATGACTAGGTCATCTACATATGAGTATATTGACTTAGGAGTCAAGTGTGAACACTTGATCATAGGTCATACTCATCGTTTAAGCTCACGTGGGGTTACCACTTTTACATAAAGCATTGTTGTGTTCACATCTTTAGAGTTGCTTTAGCTCAAGTCTTAGAGTAAAGCTCCCCCTAGATGTGATATCCCCCCTAAGAGGGATGAACTAACCTTGGGTTTTGTCGATGATGACTTCATGTAGATGTTGAAGATGTGGATGCTCAATGTTGATGTAGATCACTTGGAGCTATCCATTTGAGTGAATTGCACTTTCAATACCTACATGGGTTAGTCCCACAAGGAACAAACAAGGATATCCATAGACATAGAGTGATGCACACACAAGATGATGTCCATGAAAACTTTTAGGTTACCTTGTCCCTTGTCTTACCAACAAGAGGGTTTGTGGCTCCTTGAACTAGTGCAAGATGTGGAAGTTGATTGCACTTGTTCTTGCCAAAATGATAAGAGTGAAGTATGTTGGCGGAGTCACCCTCAAGAACTCTCTAGTTCTTCTTCTTTTGGATCCACACCATCTTGATGGGAATCCTTGGAGTTGTAGTCGTACTTGATGAAGTGGAACTTGAAGTGGTCTTGGGAATCCACTTGACTAAGGTCTTAGGAGCTTCTTCAAATGCATCAATTTCCTCTTGAAGCTTGTCCTTGCGTTTTTGCTTGTAGTCTTGTGGTGGAAGATCATCTTGAGCTTGTGTCCCCTTGAAGGAAGTAGGATACTTCTCTTGTTGAGGAACAAACTTTGTCTTGGGGTATTGATCTTCTTCCCACTCAACTCCATTGGCATTGAACTTTCGTTCAAAACCAACACCTTGATTCTTCCGGTGCATTCCTTGCTTGCGCACAATTTCCTCTAATTGCTTACTCCCGGCAAGGCTTTTGTACACTCCTTTCTCTATAATTCCCTTCAATAAGCTATTTTCTTGCTCAAGTGTAACTTGTCTAAGAGAATCATTAGTGGAATCAAGAGAACTACTAGAAGCAACACTATTGGATTTAGCATGATCATTGTTACTACTAGAGGAAGAATCTTTCTTGTTCTTGTTACTAGACTTGACTTGAGGCATGTAAGTGGATAAGAGTAAACGCTTGGCAATGTAAGAAGAACTTTTCTTGCAGAGATCATCATTGATTTCCTTTAAAAACTCATGCTCTTGCTCAAGATTGAGCTTTTCAAAGCGTAACTTCTCATGAGCTCTTAAAAGTTCTCGATGATCTTCGAAGATAGTTTCATGAGCTAACTTAAGAGTGTTTAGTTCTTTAGTTAGAGCCTCAATCTTCTCCTTATCATTGTCATTCATTTTATCTTGATTAGCATGATTAATTGGCGTTTCATCATAGTATTCATCACTAGAGTTGTCAACAAGTAAATCATCATCACCTAACAAGTCATCTTCATCACTATTAAAATCAACATACTCGGGGTGTGTTACCTTAGGACCTTTGGCCATGAAGCATCTTCCAATTCCTTCATTTGGTGAGTCAAATATGTCGTAGGAGTTGGTTGACACAAGTGCTAGACCGGCAACACCTTCATCTTGAGTATATTCGGAATCGGAGTGATAACTTCTCTCGGAGTGGTCGTCGGAGTCGGAGCCGGATACCCATTCACCAACATGAGCTTGATGTCTTTGTTTTGTGTAGCTCCTTGATGATTTTTCCTTCCTTTCTGAATCCTTGCTCCTCCATGAGTATCTTCGTTCATAACGATCATCTCTACTCCTTCTCTCTCTTGGTGGTGATTCTTCTCTTTTGCTTCTTCTTTTTGGAGAGTCTTCTCTTCTCTTGTAGGGAACCGTACACTCATTGGAATAGTGTCCGGGTCTTCCACAATTGTAGTAGTTTCACTCTCGACTAGAAGATCTTTTGTCATTGTAGGACCTTGACTTGGAGCTTCTATCTTTGCTTCTACTCTTGTAGAACTTGTTGAAGTTTTTCACCATTAAGCTCAATTCTTCATTGAAGTTTTGTTTCTCACTTGATGATGTAGGGGCTTCACATGAGGCTTTGTAGGCACCACTTGATTTGTTGTGAAGTTCCACTTTATCCTTAAGTGACATCTCATGAGCAACAATTCTTCCAATTACCTCCGTTGGCTTGAGATCTTTGTAATTGGGCATCATTTGGATCAATGTGCACACGGTATCATATTTTCCATCCAAGGCTCTTAGAATCTTCTTGATGATGAATCTATTGGTCATCTCTTCACTTCCTAAGCCGGCAATCTCATTTGTGATGAGAGCAAGCCTAGAGTACATTTCAGCGACACCTTCACCATCCTTCATTTTGAACTTGTCAAGTTGACTTTGAAGCACATCCAATTTGGATTCCTTGACGAAGTCGGTACCTTCGTGCATATCAATCAAAGTGTCCCAAATTTCCTTTGCATTCTCAAGACGGCTGATTTTGTTGAATTCTTCGGGGCACAATCCGTTGAAGAGAATATCACAAGCTTGAGCATTGTATTGCAACATCTTCAATTCATCCGTGGTAGCTTCACGGTTTGGTTTTCTCCCATCAAAGAAGTCACCTTGCAAACCAACACACACAATAGCCCAAACGGCGGGGTTATGTCCAAGAATATGCATTTTCATTTTATGCTTCCAACTAGCAAAATTAGTACCATCAAAGTAAGGACCTCTACGGTGATAATTTCCCTCGCTAGACGCCATACTCTCCTAGGTTGTGAAACCAAGGCTATGACCACCAAAAGCTATGGAAATCAAAGCAAATGGAGACCAAAGCTCTGATACCACTTGTAGGATCAGAAGTATGTCTAGAGGGGGTGATTAGACTACTTGACCAAATAAAAACTTAACCTTTTCCCAATTTTAGTTCTTGGCAGATTTTAGCTATATTAGGACAAGTCAAGCAATCATCACACAATTCAAGCAAGCATGCAAAGAGTATATTGGCAGCGGAAAGTAAAGCATGCAACTTGCAAGAATGTAAAGGGAAGGGTTTGGAGAATTCAAACGCAATTGGAGACACGGATGTTTTTCCCGTGGTTCGGATAGGTGGTGCTATCCTACATCCACGTTGATGGAGACTTCAACCCACAAAGGGTAACGGTTGCGCGAGTCCACGGAGGGCTCCACCCACGAAGGGTCCACGAAGAAGCAACCTTGTCTATCCCACCATGGCCATCGCCCACGAAGGACTTGCCTCACTAGCGGTAGATCTTCACGAAGTAGGCGATCTCCTTGCCCTTACAAACTCCTTGGTTCAACTCCACAATCTTGTCGGAGGCTCCCAAGTGACACCTAGCCAATCTAGGAGACACCACTCTCCAAGAAGTAACAAATGGTGTGTAGATGATGAACTCCTTGCTCTTGTGCTTCAAATGATAGTCTCCCCAACACTCAACTCTCTCTCACAGGATTTGGATTTGGTGGAAAGAAGATTTGAGTGGAAAGAAACTTGGGAAGGCTAGAGATCAAGATTCATATGGTAGGAATGGAATATCTTGGTCTCAACACATGAGTAGGTGGTTCTCTCTTAGAACATATGAGTTGGAAGTGTAGATGTGTTCTGATGGCTCTCTCCACGAGTGAAGAGGAGGTGGAGGGGTATATATAGCCTCCACACAAAATCTAACCGTTACACACAGTTTACCAATCTCGGTGGGACCGAATCAACAAACTCGGTCGGACCGAAATAGTAAACCTAGTGACCGTTAGAGATTTTCGGTGGGACCGACATGCAACTCGGTAGGACCGATATGGTTAGGGTTTGGGCATAACGTAATCTCGGTGAGACCGATTACACAAACTCGGTGAGACCAATTTTGGTAATAAGCTAACCAGAGAGTTGGTCAGGTAAACTCGGTGGGACCGATTTGCTCTTTCGATGAGACCGAAATGTTACAAAAAGGAAACAGTGAGTTTACATTGCAATCTCGGTGGGACCGATCCGCTCTTTCATTGAGACCGAAAAGTTACGAAAAGGAATCAGAGAGTTTGCAATCCCATCTCGGTGAGACCGAGATCCCTATCGGTAGAACCGATTTGCTAGGGTTTGGCAATGGCTATGACAAGTGAAACTCGGTGGCGCCGGGTTGAAAGAATCGGTAGGGCCGAGTTTGGCTTTGGGTTTAGGTCAAATGTGGATACGGGAAAGTAGTTGAGGGTATTGGAGCATATCACTAAGCACATGAAGCAAGAGGCTCATTAAGCAACACCTCATCCCTCCTTGATAGTATTGGCTTTTCCTAAAGACTCAATGTGATCTTGGATCACTAAAATATAAAATGAAGAGTCTTGAGCCTTTGAGCTTGAGCCAATCCTTTGTCCTTAGCATTTTGAGGGATCCACTTTCAACATCCATGCCATGCCAATCATTGAGCTTTCCTGAAATAATCATCTTGGAATAGCATTAGCTCAATGAGCTATATGTTGTTATGAATTACCAAAACCACCTAGGGATAGTTGCACTTTCAACGGTGGGTGAACAAATTACTGTCGAGCAATTGATATAAAAGCGAATAATTATGAGAATATCTAGGTATGATCATGTATAGAGGCATCATGTCCGTGACAAGTAGACCGACTCCTGCCTGCATCTACTACTATTACTCCACACATCGACCGCTATCCAGCATGCATCTAGAGTATTAAGTTCATAAGAACAGAGTAACGACTTAAGCAAGATGACATGATGTAGAGGGATAAACTCATGCAATATGATATAAACTCCATCTTTTTATCCTCGATGGCAACAATACAATACGTGTCATTTCCCTTTCTATCACTGGGATCGAGCACCACAAGATTGAACCCAAATCTAAGCACTTCTCCCATTGCAAGAAAGATCAATCTAGTAGGCCAAACCAAACTGATAATTCGAAAAGACTTGCAAACATAAACCAATCATACATAAAAGAATTCAGAGAAGATTCAAATATTGTTCATAGACAAACTTGATCATAAACCCGCAATTCACCGGATCTCAACAAACACACCACAAAAAGAAGAGTTACATCGAATAGATCTCCAAGAGAATCAAGGAGAACTTTGTATTGAGATCCAAAGAGAGAGAAGAACCCATCTAGCTACTAGCTATGGACCCGAAGGTCTGAAATAAACTACTCACACATCATCGGAGGGGCCATGGAGTTGATGTAGAGGCCCTCCGTGATCAATGCCCCCTCCGGCGGAGCTCCAGAAAAGGCCCCAAGATGGGATCTCTTGGGTACAGAAGGTTGCGGCGGTGGAAATAGGGTTTCGTGGTGCTCCTGGATGTTTGCGGGGTATATGAATATATATAGGAGGAAGAAGTAGGTCGGTGGAGCAATGAGGGGCCCATGAGGGTGGAGAGCGTGCCCAGGAGGATAGGCATGCCCCTGCCTCGTGGCCTCCTCGATTATTTCTTAACGTCCACTCCAACTCCCCTGGATCATGTTTGTTCCAAAAATCACGCTCCCGAAGGTTTCATTCCGTTTGGACTCCGTTTGATATTCCTTTTCGGCGAAACTCTAAAATAGGCAAAAAACAGCAATTTGGGCTGGGCCTCCGATTAATAGGTTAGTCCCAAAAATAGTATAAAAGTGTAAAAGTAAGCTCATTAACATCCAAAATAGATAATATAATAGCATGGAGCAATCAAAAATTATAGATACGTTGAAGACGTATCATTGTCCACATGTTTAAGAATTCCATGCTATACAGAGTAGTTGTCATACATACTTCCAGTAATCTTCATGCTACATCATATGAGGGTGTCATGCTATAGAGGGGTCATTCTCTCGGGAAGATGTATGGAACCAAACGATTGAGTTGTTTCATGGGAGAGGGCATGAGAGCGAATATTGTGCGTCATGGAAATTGCCATGTGTCACCATTTTAAGATTCACTTATGCAATCAGATTTCCCTTAAAATAATGGAGGCTCCAAGGTCTACGCGCAAACTAAAATGGATGTAATACAACCTCCAAAATTTCCTTGCATGTGGCGCCCAGATGTCATTGGCTAACTATTTCTTCTTCAATTCCCCAACCAAGCACAACATGCAGATTCATTCAAATATAACTAAAAATGATCCACTAAACTAGAACTACGAACGATTCATCAACCTACATTTCATTCATATATAGGCACGGAAAATGAGTCGCACTGCGACTTAATACATTCCAACCTATAAGATTGCTAGTCAACTTGGCTCCAAGAGGCTCCCTCGATCTCCCGCCTTCTCAGCCGTCAGATGGTAGTCAAAACGGTCTTCTGTGTGATCTGATACGTTGGATCCTCACGGTTGGTTTTAACCTGGCAGTAATTTCAAATGGCCAATGACATGTGGGCTCGCCTCGCGTGCTAGCCGTTTTGGGGTGCGCGAGCGCCCCCTCCTCATGCACCGCGTGCGCGTCGTGGGGTAGGTCGTGACCCCTCACCCAATCCCCTCGCTCAGACGCTGATCCCTCCCTCTCTCCTCAATCTCTCTCCCACGTCAGCCACAATGGCACGAAGCAACAAACATTCTACGAACGATTCATCAACCTACATTTCATCATATATACTTCCTCCGTTCCTAAATATTTGTCTTCTTAAGATTTCAAATGGAGTACCACATACGGATGTATATAGACATATTTTAAAGTGTAGATTCACTCATTTTGCTCCGTATGTAGTCATTTGTTGAAATCTGTAAAAAGACAAATATTTAGGAACGGAGGGAGTAAGGGCCAAAAATGAGTCGCACTACGACTTAATACATATACATAATAACTAAAGTGGGACTAGTTGCGACGGCAGGACTTTCCGGCACAGGACGCGTCAACGCAGGCATCGGCGGGCCCGTGATATATTGCGGGCATCAATGGTGTGGAAATGAGCCAGGGCGACCTCTACTGCCAGCGGCGACGGCTTCCTCCTCCTGGGCACCCTCAATCCCGCTCCAGTGCTCACTCGCTCTCCGACCTAGGCCTTCCCGTCAAGGTGCTCCTCATGGTCGCCCCTTTGCAGCTCGTCTACCGCAAGTTCACACGCTTTGTCTGCAATCCCGTCTCCGCCCAGCTATTCCGCCTCCAAGAGTTCGAGGAGTCCACAGACGGATGCATTTGTGAGTCAGCTTTGGAGATGCGCCCGGCCCTTCTCCTGGTTTTGAATCTTTCCTTCAACTACCATGATGAGATGGGGATTGTGGGAAGGAAGAGCAACTCCAACCAGGCAACCCATTTCGTCCATCCACGTCTGTTTAGGTCGTCGCGAACAAAAATGCCGGTCCAACACACCGACCCATTCTCAAAAACCGTCCGCTTCACGTCCACGTGGACCCTTCCGGCTCAAAATTGCGCCTGAAATGCGTCGGCGCGGACGCGCCGCGTGTCCCCTCGATGTCCGCCGCGACCCTGCATGTCGATCGCCCAACTATCACCCGTGGTCATATTTATGATGACCACCGATACCGGACCCGCATGGCAGTGTGTAGAAGGGTTGCATGCCCGTCCTTTTTAATGGATGCGTGCGGCGAGGCCGGCCTCATCCACAACCCACGCCAACATATGACCGTCTTTGCTCCCTCGCCGGCGACCAGGAAACCCTAGCCAGCCAGCAAGCATCCAACTAGCCACGGGATTCTTCAATGGGAAGGGAGGAAAGAAGGGGAAGTTCAGCGCCGGAGCGAGCTCTTCCTGCGGGCAGCCTGCTACGTCACCGTCGGCTAGATGTGGCACGCCACCGCGGGTGTAGGAGCGGTTGTACATCTCGGTCCACCAGGCGCTGTGGCAGTGGCAGTACCGCCGGCCCGTGCCGTATCCAGATGTCAACCTACCACACGGCTGGCATCTGGACCCGCAGCGCATCCCCATCCCGGCGGCGCAGCGGCCCGCGCGGGCGTATGCTGAGGAGGTTCGCCGGCGGCGTGAGCTCCTCATGCTAGAGCAGCGTGCCATGCGTCAGTACGCGCCAGACTTCCCCAACTGGGAGCACTGGTTTGCACTAGAGCATGAGGAGGAGCGCCGCCTCGGCGTCCACATCAACCACGACCTTCCACCGCAACCCCTGCGGGTACAACCAGAGGAAGAGAAAACGGAGGCGGAGTACCAAGCCGCCCTCGAGGAGGCCCTGCAGCACGCGCTGGAAGCGAGTCGGCTCGAGGGGGACGCCCGTTGGGATGGGCTGGAGCAAGCCCTAGCTTTGTCTGCGACAGGGAACTCCGTCCAGGCACCCCTGTTCGTGTCGCCACCGCCGCTGGCGCCGCCCCTCGTCGAGCTCAAGGCCGACCCAGAGCCAGAGCACGAGCCAACGCCCACGGACAAGCGGTCACCGTCGCCCCCCACTTGGCCGGAGCAGTCCTATTCATGGACCAGCCGGCTCCACAAGTGGACTTTGGCCGACGTTGACTGGCCATTTATGTATAATTATGTTTAATTAGTGGCCATGTCGACATTAATGGGCCGACCTCTCGTTGGGCGTACCTGCCGACTCAACTAAAAACTGGACGTGTTCTTTTCCACCGTCAGTGACATGAGACGGCCTATTGGCTATTGGTTCCTCGCGTGGTCTATCCCAACCGGCCAACTTTATGGACCGGCAATGCTTCGAACAACTCGAACGCGCTGGTCCAAACGAACATACGTTTTGTTTATTTTCGTCCGTTTAGATCAGTCAAACGGACATGTGGGCCATAAAATTAGTCAGTTGAGATAGACAAATTAGCCAGTTGAGATAGACCATGTAAGGAACCAAGGTCAGAGCTGCGGGAACCAGTGCCCGTGAACCAGCCACAGCCAGGCAGAGCCGCCTCGCCTTCTCTCTCGGCCTCTCCGCTCCGGTTGCACGCAACAGAAGTACTCCTCCCCTCCTTTTTTTTGTTGCGAGAATCCTCCCCTCCCTCCCCCCACCAAATCCGCCGCCGCCAAAATGCTGTCCCTTCTCCGCGCCGCCGTCTCCGGCCGCCTTCGCCGCACCCTCTCCACCGCCGCCGCGCGCCCTCCCTGGGCGATGATGTACCGGATCTCCCAGGGGTCCAGCTCCACGGGAAGCGTGTCGTCCTCGCTCGCCCCGCCGCCGTCCGTCTCCTCCGTCTCCATGCCCAGACACGCCCCCGACATCGACCCCTTTCCGCCCCAACCCAAGTGCATCAGCCTGTTTAAGGGCCTCGTCCACGCCGCCAGCGGCCACGGCTTCCTCCTCCTGGACACCTGCAGAGCCCGCCTCCAGACTCATGACCTCAAGCTCCTCTACCAGAGGTTCGCGCGCTTCGTCTGCAACCCGGTCACCGGCCAGCTGCTCCGCCTCCCGGACTTCGACGGCGCCGAGAAGACCTTTACCAACGGCATGGGGCTCCTCACCCAGGCTTACGGCGCCAGCGGGCCGCCCAAGAGGTATGCCGCTGCTCAGCTCACCGAGGTCGACGGCGGGCGGCGCTTCCTGCTGCGCCGGTTCTCCTCGGAGTCGGGGGACTGGGAGGAGCTGGTCCTTCCTTCCCCGATGCCGCCTCACCGGCGAATGTACATGATTCACGAGGTGCTGGACTTCGGAGGCCGGCTCTGGTGGGTGGACGTGAGCTGGGGCGCCATCTGCGTCGATCCGTTCAGCGACCGGCCTGAACTCTGCCCCGTCGAGCTGCCGGCACACAGCATGCTTCCTGACCAACTGGCCGAGAGCGAAATGAGGCGGCTTATCAAGCATCGCCACATGGGGGTCAGCGCCGGCAGGCTGCTCTTTGCCGAGGTCGACCCGTTCCATATCAGATCCTTCACGCTCGACGACGAGAGCGGCCGCTGGACGCTGCAGCACCAGGTGTCGGTTGATCTTTTGCCTAGTGGAGGTAATGCCAAGGAGATGCCTTTTGTTGCTGCTGTCGATCCACTGGACACCAACCTGCTGCATCTCAACGTGGACAGAGTTAATTTCAGCATCGACATGTCCAGGAAGAGGATGATTGAGATTACTGCAATACCTAGTGACATGTATCCTCCGAGCGAGGCCGCAACAACCTCCTATCTACCTTGTGTGCTCCCCTCATTTCTTCGATCAAGCACGATTCCAGGTGATCACAGATTCACAGTGACACATTTCTTGAAAAAGGAGCTGTGTTGATGAGACTCCATATATATGCTTAGTCTAATTCATGTGTGTTTGGCCCCTTGTGTTCCACATTTGTTGTGTTCTTGGGGCATGCTTCTAGTTTGTCCAAATGTCTCTTCAAGCATTTCAACCTGATGGTTTTCCAATCATGTTAGCTATTGCCTTGGTCATAGAGAAATTATCTTGAAACATGTATGCAGTATATGAGTGATTTAGCTTTTGAACAGCAATTTTTAGAGCTATGTTCCCTGTCCTGGTACACTGTAGCTTAGGTTGTTCCTATATAATACTCCCTCCGTCCCATAATGTAAGATGTTTTTTGACATTACACTAGAGTCAAAAAACGTCTTACGTTATGGGACAGAGGGAGTAGTTAACGTATTCTCAGTTATGAAGCTGTCCACTTCTTTTCTGAAACTATTTCTCAAATGGAGTTCATCATTGTGGGGATTTTCATGGGAGAAATGCAACGTGTCTTTGGCAATAGCAGTGATGTAAAGTTCTAAACAACTGAATCAGTAGTTGATTCCTAGTTAACGCTGCCAAGTAGCAGCAGCCTTCTTTGGTGATTTGTTCCAAGTTCAAATTTCCAGGCTAAAACATGATTAGAGTTATCTGTTGTTTATGAATTTCTAATTTACACTGCATGTTCTATATTTGACATTCTAATCAAGTTAGGTATTGTCTTGGTCAGAGAGTTTCTTGACAAATATTTACGTGGTAATTTGTACGATTTTAGCTTCTGGTTGCTAGCTTATAATTATGTAAAATGCGATATACTGTACGAACAAATTGTTTCCTGTTACTATTCTGTTCAAATTCTTGTACCTTGATGAAAGGAACCCCTTTTCAGGTAAGAAGTGTGTCATGAAAAACAAGACTTTGGCAGATGTTCTGGTTCGTGTAGACAGACATCACGCTAAATGAAGCGTGCCAAGTTACCATCCAATGCGTCGCTGGGTACTATCTCTTAGCTCATGCTTCTATATTGATCCATTATTACCTGTATGCCATCCACTCACATGTTTAGGATGATATATCTCTTACCCAGTCCATACATTTATGATCTGGCGAAATAATGTTCTGTCCTTTTGCCAATTACAATTAGTATGTGTTGCCTTATATAGTTATATATCATCATCCTCCAGTGAAAAAATGTCATCGTCATTTAAGTTAGCCCGTAATTGGTTAAGTTCTAGTTAGTGTTGCAGTGGAACTAGTATTATTTGTTTTTAATTGGCGCAGATCTCTGTAGAATGTTAGCTACTTGAACCTGTTCCTCCAGTCGTACAGTCTTGTGGTAGCAATTTGTAATCCTGCTAAAAACTATCAACAAGTTTTTTAGCATGGACTCTTTATCTAGGAGTACAGTTTTTTAGCATGGACATTATTTGTACTAGCAGCAATGATTAACTGATAAAATGCACAACTATAAATTGGGCAATACATCGTTTTGAGACCTGAAGTGCCATCATAATGTCCAATTGACCATTTTCTTCGCAGCAGTCCTGATGTCAAGACATGCATGTCATTCCAGATGATAACTCATTATTCATTTCACTTTTGAAAAGGACATGCTTTGGTTTTCTATATCTTTTTTTCTTTATGGTGCATCTTTTTACATGTGCCTAATCTCTTGTGTCTATCCTCAGGTTTCTAACAATCAAGTAGTAGCTGATGCGCGATAGGTGATGGTGGGACTCAGATTTTGTGGGAAATCTGGAGATGTTTGGGTTTCGAGATTTTGATGCTTGTTCAGACTCCATACCAAGGCAGCCCGCGCTCATCCCTTCCTAGCAAGAGGCGGATGCATCCACATGTTTAACTCCCTTGAGAGAAACTTATTTGTATGAGACATGTGACGAATCGATGATGAGCGTTTCAGTATTATGCTTATTTGCATGTTACTATTAAGTGCCATTCAATTTACATATACTATGTGATCAAATTAATATGGAAATGGTAGCTGACATATGTCAGCCAGGAGGCAAGAGCCAGCGAACGCCCTCATCGTTGTACATTGCACATGCACGGATCTCCGCGCAAGGCCACTGCCACACAGATCTTATCCAGTCATTCGTGGTACACTGATTCCTGGCGGATGCGTCACAAAGGTCATGAGGTAGGGGGGTGGAACCCATGACCTCCTGTGCATTACCAATAGGAGTTTTTTTATTTCTTATGGCATGGAATTTTTATTACCAACAGGATGGTATTGTTATCAATAGTAGGATGGAATTTTTATTATTGAGAAGATGGCATTTTTATTATTGATAGATCGCATTTATATATTTGAGAGATGCCATTTTTATTTCTCATGTCATGGCATTTTTATTACCAAGCGCAAGGCATTTTTATTACCAATAGGATGGTATTTTTATCAATAATAATATGGACTTTTTATTATTGAGAAGATTGCATTTTTATTTTTAATGACATGGCAGTTTTATTAACAGCAGGATGACATTTTTTATTAAAAATAGGATGGCATTTTATTATTGAGGGGATGGCTTTTTTTTAATTATAGATAGGATGGCATTTTTTAATGTTTGAGAGGATGTCATTTTATTATAGAGGATGGCATTTTTATTATTGAGAGATGGCATTTATATTTTTGAGAGATGGCATTTTTATATCTCATGGCATGGCATTTTTATTACCAATAGGATGGTATTTTTATCAATAACAGGCGGTAATTTTTATTATTGAGAAGATGGCATTTTTATTATTTGAGAGATGGCATTTTTATTTTTAATGACATGGCAGTTTTAATAACAGTAGGGTGGCATTTTTATTAACAATAGGATGGCATTTTTATTATTGAGAGGATGACATTTTTTATTATAGATAGGATGACATTTTTTAATGTTTGAGAGGATGACATTTTAATGTTTGAGGGGATGATATATTTTTTTTATAAATAGGATGACATTTTTTAATGTTTGAGAGGATGGCATTTTTATTTTTAGTGGCATGACAGTTTCTTTTTGGAGATAAATTTTTTTATCTAGAGGATGGCAGTTTTACAATGTAGCACGACAAAAAACAATTAGAGCATGGTATTTACTCTTTCTCAATTTATAAAGTTCCTTTCCGTTCGCCTTAGGCAAAGCAAGTTTCAACGACTGAAAAAAAGCATATTGAATGTCCTGTTGGTCATACAGGTATATGTTTTGATACTCCCTCCGTTCCAAAATATAGCGCGTCCTCGGTCTCGTGGGTTAAATTTATGGTCCCGGACGGTCCTCGGATTATATAATTTTTGGAACTTTGACCATTAATTTAATCAACAAGATCGACTGCGGCGGGCGAAAAAATTATACCAATGAATTCGTATTCAAAAAAGTTTTTAATTATATAATTTTTTATCCCACCGCAGTCGGTCTCGTGGGTTAAATTTATGGTCAAAGTTGAACCTCAAAAAGCGTGGGCGCGCTATATTTTGGAACGGAGGGAGTATGAAGAACCTTGATAATGAATGCCAACTATGTCATAGTGATGCATCCCTCGTGAAGGGGTTTCATCGCTTCTTCTTTGAGCTTTTGGAAAATGTCAAACCCATCTGATACATCTTCTTTATTTTCAGATTTCTTGAGCATGTCATCCATAAGAGCTCCCGGCGTATCATACACAAATTGATTAATCAGCTCAAAATCATTAGAGTCGTCAGGCTTATAACCATCATCATTGGCAGTATCATTGCTTCCATTGACGTCCCATGATTCCCAATGATAGATCCACCTGGTAGAGGTCCTGAGCATACATATGATATTTATGTGACTCCATTATCACAATCTTTGCATGTACACAAAATATCTTTGGCCCCGTTGTTGTGAGCAAGTGTGAATTGGATAAATTGATTCATACCAGCCATGTATGGTGGCGTCAGCTTGGTTCCATCAGTAATCCATCTACTATCCATTGCATGCACAACATCAAAAGTAAATATAACCAGCTCTGAGATCGGGTTTAGAAAACCATGAGGCACCGAACACGACGATCGCTCCATTCCGGGTGGTAATACACAGGTATAGGATTTCCTGTAATGATGTGAAACCGTATATTCGGAGAAATAGCTTAGTTCGAGAGGGGACCTAAAATTTTGCTATGATGTTTTTCAGTAAAGAGATATAACCTGAAATTACCCCTATTTCACTCCGCTGTAGTCACGCGTGACTTGTCCCTGCAACAGGGGCGTGTGTCCTCGTCGTACCATCGCAGTAACATTCGCCTCGCTGTGTCGGCCTCTCGACTCGCCGGGAACGTGGTATGAGAGGAGGGGCCTAACCCGACGTTCCCAGTTCCCTTTGTTAGGAGGGAACCGGATGATTCCAATTCAAAGTTCCCGCTATTATGGAAAGAGATCCTGCTAAATGAGTCAGCTAAAAAACAAATACTTGTTATTTCTCTATTTACGTTTACAAAAAAAGGACCCCCAACATTTATTGTGACACTGAGACTCGTCGCAGAATGAGCACATGCGACAGCCGAATACTTCGCCGAAAATCAGCCCAGAAACGTCACCAAAGTTGTCGAGGGCGCTGCCCCGGGAGGAAAACACCAGGTGAAGGTTGACCATCATTGAAAATGATCTTTGGTGATGGTTTGTTCTTCATCACCAGGGTTTTTTTCATTGAATAGAGCAAATTTTGTAGTGTAGTGAGTAGCAGAGCAGAAGGGAGAAAGGGTTACTCTGCCCCAAAAGTAAACTAATGGCTAACTCTCAGGAATGATGTTTCTAAGCCCTATGGGTCAGCCTCAGCCCAAAGACGCGCCTCGTCCTGGATGATCAGGGCCGGAGGGATAGACGATTGATTGCCCTTGAAGACGCTGCTATTCCGGTGTTTCCACAGCCACCAAGCAATGAGGTTGATGAGGGAGGAGATAGCCTTGCGTAGAGAAGATGGAGTGTGATCACATGTGTTTTCCCACTAAGAGCGAAAGGGAAGGTCACAATGGGGGATGCTCGCTCTGGTTTGAGCCCAAGCGAGAACCTCATGCCAGACCTGCCTAGAGAAGGGGCATCCTACGAGGATATGTTGCATGTTCTCGACCTCTTGATCACAGAGCATGCAGGAAGGCGAGTGGGGAAGGCCACGACAAGCAAGGCAGTTGGTCGTCCAACATCGGTTCTGCAAAGCCAACCATATAGAGATCTTGATTCGTAGTGAAGACCAACTCTTCCAAGTGAGCCTCCAAGGGGAATCCTTGCAAGAGCCAACAAAGAGCGTTGAGTGGCAAGACTTGGTGGAGTACTACACTAAGGTGGTCCACTTCCAGTAGAGCTTACCTGGCTTCGCCGAGGAGCAAACAAGCGGAGGCGTCGCCCGAGGTCAATGTGTTGCACCACGATGACAAGCTTGAGAGCGCCCTGGATGTCCCGGCACCAACATCTAAGGTGAAGGCCCTCCTGCACAATGCGACACTTATGGCAACGGCGAGGGACTAGGGCGAAGATGAATAGGGCAAGCTCGGCCACCGATCTTCCATCAATCTAGTGATTTTGTAAAAAAAAACTAGTAAGAATTTAAGAAAATGCTAGCATTTTTAAAACTGATATTTATTGTTCGTAGATGAAAAATTAAGAAAATTAAAATAAATATAAAAGTAACAAAAATGAAAATAAATAAAAGATGTAAATGTGAAACTGAATGGAAGGTAGTGTTCATCATATATTAAATGTTAATCATGTACTTCAGAAATATTTATAGTGTATTAAAATATGTTCATGTAAACTAAAATTTGTTTGCATATTTCATGAACAACAATACGACCAATTTTCATATACACGACGAACATTTTTTTAAACATGAAAAACATACCGTACATTTTTTAGGAATACACGTGAAAACTTTTCAGAAACAGAATGAATATTTTCTTAAACACGGTTAGTATTTCTTGAATATAGCTGTGAACATATTTTACAAATACACTATGAACAATTTTAAAATGCACAATGACCCTTTTCAAAAAGCGGGATTAATAATTTTCATACATGATGCACAATTTCTCCAAATACACAATATTTTCTTAAAAAATATACTATAGATACTTTTTAAAAAATAATGAACATTTTATAAATGCATGGAAATAATTTAAAGAAAATATAATGATTTTCTTCAAATATACGCCTGAACTTTTTGAAAAATAGGTGTTGAACACTTTAAAATGCAAGATGAACCTTTTCTGAAAATTATGATAAACATTTTGTTATACACGTACATTATTTTCAAGTCCTTGATGAACCATTTTTGAAAATTTACAATGAACACTTCAATAAATACACAATGAACATTAAAAAACGTGAATAATAAAAAAAATTGTTTGCACATTGTTTAAAACATAATGGCAAAATTTTGATAACCAGAGGAAAAAAGGGAAATTGAGCAAAAACTAAAAGTAAATTGAACTAATAGGAGAAAGGAAAAGAAAAAGAAGTAAAAAGGACCATGTATTTAAAATGAAAGGAATAAAGGAAACATAAACGAGAATTTTAAAAATAAATATTCATATAACAAAAAAACGTTTGGCGCATTTTACCAAAATGTTCGTACATTTATGGAAAAACCTAAATAGAAAACATGAAACATAAAAAGAAGAAAACAAAAGAAATGGGAAAAGGAAAACAAAAACAAAAAACAAAACGGAGAAAGTAATAAAAAAATATCAATAAAACCAGTGTATGATTGGTTTAGGTTGGTAACACACTTCGCCTTGTGTGAAGAAAAGAAGAAAAACGGTGGACGCTTTGTGAAGAAAATCCGCATATATGGGCTGGCCTAGGCATGGTCGCGTGGGAATCTGCGGTTGAGGTGCATCTATGACTTATTCTCAAAAAGACAAAAAAAAAGGTGTATACATGAGTTACAAAAAGCAAGATATAGCTTTTCTTCATGTTTGTACCGGCGCTTTCGTTGATTTTTTATAAGAAAAATATGCAATGAATACTTATGTGATATAAAATAAAATGTCTATGTATTTTTATAAACATATAAAAAGCATTTGAATATATTTAAAAATTTGTCACGACTACATTCCAAAATTCTTGTCATGGTTTTAGTTTAAATTATTTCTTCAAATTTGAACTAAAATCATGATAAGAATTATGGAACGGAGAGAGTACCAAATTAAAATAATAATTATATTTCAAAAAAAATACTTTCATATTTTGATGTGTAGTTCATGTTTTGAGACAGAAAACGTATATGTAGTTTAAGAAATTATGGGGACGATCGTCAAAATTGGATGCTAACATTACTTTTAAGAGGACCTTGGAACCAACGAACATTCCCTCAAGCAGGCTCATTTGAGTGAACGACTGCACCAGAAAATGTTCCCTCAAATAGCCATTTTGAAAGAACATTCAAAAATTGTCACGCTATAACACAGAGATTTGCCGTGCTATTACAGAGAGATTTGCCATGCTAAGAATTTTTTTTGCCATGTTACATCAGAAAGAATTGCCATGCGTTTCGAAGATCAGTCACACCATAGTAGAGAGAATTGCGATGCATTTCAGGGATTTGACATGCCGCGGTAGAGAGAAATTTTTAGGCTGTGAAAAAGGTGAAGTTATCCACATGTTTAAGAATTTCCATGCTATACGGACTAGTTGCCATACACGCTTCTAGTAAGTGTCATGCTACATCATGTGAGGGTGTCATGCTACAGACAGATCATTCTCTCGGGAGGGTGTATGGAAACGAAAGATTGAGTTGTTCCCTGGGAGGGGGCATAAGAGCGAACAGTGTGCGCCATGAAAATTAGCATGTGCCACCATTTTAAGATTCACGTGCGGAATCGAACACACCAGAAAGCGTTCCCTAAAAAACCACATAGCATATTCGTTAAAAATTATGGAGGCTTCAAAGTCTACGCGCAAACTAAGAATCTACTCCCCCCGTTTCTAAATATTTGTCTTTTTAGAGATTTTAAATGGACTACCACATACGGATATATATAGACTTGGAGGCGACTCGGGGGCAAACCCTAATCGCCCCAACTCGCTCCTCCCTGCGCGTCCCCCCTCTCCGCCGCCGCCCGAGGTACTTGTTGGAAATATGCCCTAGACGCAATAATAAATTAGTTATTATTATATTTCCTTGTTCATGATAATCATTTATTATCCATGCTAGAATTGTATTGATAGGAAACTCAGATACCTGTGTGGATACATAGACAACACCATGTCCCTAGTAAGTCTCTAGTTGACTAGCTCGTTGATCAATAGATGGTTACGTTTCCTGACCATGGACATTGGATGTCGTTGATAACGGGATCACATCATTAGGAGAATGATATGATGGACAAGACCCAATCCTAAGCCTAGCACAAGATCATGTAGTTCGTATGCTAAAGCTTTTCTAATGTCAAGTATCATTTCCTTAGACCATGAGATTGTGCAACTCGCGGATACCGTAGGAATGCTTTGGGTGTACCAAACGTCACAACGTAACTGGGTGGCTATAAAGGTGCACTGCGGGTTTCTCCAAAAGTGTCTCTTGGGTTGGCATGAATCGAGATTGGGATTTGTCACTCCGTGTAACGGAGAGGTATCTCTGGGCCCACTTGGTAGGACATCATCATAATGTGCACAATGTGACCAAAGAGTTGATCACGGGATGATGTGTTACGGAACAAGTAAAGAGACTTGTTGGTAACGAGATTGAACGAGGTATCGGGATACCGACGATCGAATCTCGGGCAAGTATCGTACCGATAGACAAAGGGAATTGTATACAGGATGGATTGAATCCTTGACATCGTGGTTCATCCGATGAGATCATCGTGAAGCATGTGGGAGCCAACATGGGTATCCAGATCCCGATGTTGGTTATTGACCGAAGAGTTGTCTCGGCCATGTCTGCATGACTCCTGAGCCCGTAGGGTCTACACACTTAAGATTCGATGACGCTAGGTGAAAGTGCAACTATCCCTACGTGGTTTTGGTAATTCATAACAACATATAGCTCATTGAGCTAATGCTATTCCAAGATGACTATTTCAGGAAAGCTCAATGATTGGCATGGCATGGATGTGAAAGTGGAACCCTCAAAATGCTAAGGACAAAGGATTGGCTCAAGCTCAAAAGCTCAAGACTCTTCATTTTACATTTTAGTGATCCAAGATCACATTGAGTCTGTAGGAAAAGCCAATACTATCAAGGAGGGATGAGGTGTTGCTTAATGAGCCTCTTGCTTCATGTGCTTAGTGATATGCTCCAAAACCCTCAACTACTTTCCCATATCCACATATGACCTAAACCCTAAGCCAAACTCGGTCCTACCGATTCTTTCTATCCGGCGCCACCGAGTTTCACTTGTCATAAGCCACTGCCAAACCCTAGCAATTCGGTTCTACCGATAGGGATCTCGGTCTCACCGAGATGGGATTGCAAACTCTCTATTTCCCTTTCGTAACTTTTCGGTCTCACCGAAAGAGCGGATCGGTCCCACCGAGATTGCAATGTAAATTCAGTGTTTCCTTTTTGTAACTTTTCGGTCTCACCGAAAGAGCAAATCGGTCCCACCGAGTTTGTCTGACCAACTCTCTGGTTAGCTAATTACCAAATTCGGTCTCACCGAGTTTGTGTAATCGGTCTCACCGAGATTACGTTATGCCCAAAACCTAACCATATCGGTCCTACCGAGTTGCATGTTAGTCCCACCGAAAATCTCTAACGGTCACTAGGTTTACATTTTCGGTCCGACCGAGTTTGTTGATTCGGTCCCACCGAGATTGGAAAACTGTGTGTAACGGTTGGATTTTGTGTGGAGGCTATATATACCCCTCCACCTCCTCTTCATTCGTTGAGAGAGCAATCAGAACACATACACAATTCCAACTCATATGTTTTGAGAGAAAACCACCTACTCATGTGTTGAGACCAAGATATTCGATTCCTACCATATAAATCTTGATCTCTAGCCTTCCCCAAGTTGCTTTCCACTAAAACCTTCTTTTCACAAAATCCAAATCCTATGAGAGAGAGTTGAGTGTTGGGGAGACTATCATTTGAAGCACAAGAGCAAGGAGTTCATTACCTACACACCATTTGTTACTTCTTGGAGAGTGGTGTCTCCTAGATTGGCTAGGTGTCACTTGGGAGCCTCCGACAAGATTGTGGAGTTGAACCAAGGAGTTTGTAAGGGCAAGGAGATCACCTACTTCGTGAAGATCTACCGCTAGTGAGGCAAGTCCTGTGTGGGCGATGGCCATGGTGGGATAGACAAGGTTGCTACTTCGTGGACCCTTTGTGGGTGGTTGCTTCTTCGTGGACCCTTCGTGGGTGGAGCCCTTTGTGGACTCGCGCAACCGTTACCCTTTGTGGGTGGAGCCCTCCGTGGACTCGCGCAACCGTTACCCTTTGTGGGTTGAAGTCTCCATCAACGTGGATGTAGGATAGCACCACCTATCCGAACCATGGGAAAAACATCCGTGTCTCCAATTGCGTTTGAATTCTCCAAACCCTTCCCTTTACATTCTTGCAAGTTGCATGCTTTACTTTTCGCTGCCAATATACTCTTTGCATGCTTGCTTGAATTGTGAGATGATTGCTTGACTTGTCCTACAATAGCTAAAATCTGCCAAGAACTAAAATTGGGAAAAGGTTAAGTTTTTATTTGGTCAAGTAGTCTAATCACCCCCCCTCTAGACATACTTTCGATCCTACAAGTGGTATCAGAGCTTTGGTCTCCATTTGCTTTGATCTCCATAGCTTTTGGTGGTCATAGCCTTGGTTTCACAACCTAGGAGAGTATGGCGTCTAGCGAGGGAAATTATCACCGTAGAGGTCCTTACTTTGATGGTACTAATTTTGCTAGTTGGAAGCATAAAATGAAAATGCATATTCTTGGACATAACCCCGTGTTTGGGCTATTGTGTGTGTTGGTTTGCAAGGTGACTTCTTTGATGGGAAAGAACCAAACCGTGAAGCTACCGCGGATGAGTTGAAGATGTTGCAATACAATGCTCAAGCTTGTGATATTCTCTTCAACAGATTATGCCCCGAAGAATTAAAAAAAATCAGCCGTCTTGAGAATGCAAAGGAAATTTGGGACACTTTGATTAATATGCATGAAGGTACCGACTCCATCAAGGAATCCAAGTTGGATGTGCTTCAAAGTCAACTTGACAAGTTCAAGATGAAGGATGGTGAAGGTGTCGCTGAAATGTACTCTAGGCTTGCTCTCATCACAAATGAGATTGTCGGCTTGGGAAGTGAAGAGATGACCGATAGATTCATCATCAAGAAGATTCTAAGAGCCTTGGATGGAAAATATGATACCGTGTGCACATTGATCCAAATGATGCCCAATTACAAAGATCTCAAGCCAACGGAGGTGATTGGAAGAATTGTTGCTCATGAGATGTCACTTAAGGATAAAGAGGAACTTCACAACAAATCAAGTGGTGCCTACAAAGCCTCATGTGAAGCCCCTACATCATCAAGTGAGAAACAAAACTTCAATGAAGAATTGAGCTTAATGGTAAAGAACTTCAACAAGTTCTACAAGAGTAGAAACAAAGATAGAAGCTTCAAGTCAAGGTCCTACAATGACAAAAGATCTTCTAGTCGAGAGCGAAACTGCTACAGTTGTGGAAGACCCGGACACTATTCCAATGAGTGTACGGCTCCCTACAAGAGAAGAGAAGATTCTCCAAAAAGAAGAAGCAAAGAATCACCACCAAGAGAGAGAAGGAATAGAGATGATCGTTATGAACGAAGATACTCACGGAGAAGCAAGGATTCAGAAAGGAAGGAAAAATCATCAAGGAGCTACACAAAATGAAGACATCAAGCTCATGTTGGTGAATGGGTATCCGGCTCCGACTCTGACAGCCACTCCGAGAGAAGTTATCACTCCGACTCCGAAGATACTCAAGATGAAGGTGTTGCCGTTCTAGCACTTGTGTCAACCAACTCCTACGACATATTTTACTCACCAAATGAAGGAATTGGAAGATGCTTCATGGCCAAAGGTCCTAAGGTAACACACCCCGAGTATGTTGATTTCAATAGTGATGAAGATGACTTGTTAGGTGATGATTTGCTTGTTGACAACTCTAGTGATGAATACTATGATGAAACGTCAATCAATCATGCTAATCAAGATAAAACGAATGACAATGATAAGGAGAAGATTGAGGCTCTAACTAAAGAACTAAACACTCTTAAGTTAGCTCATGAAACTATCTTCGAAGATCATCGAGAACTTTTAAGAGCTCATGAGAAATTACGCTTTGAAAAGCTCAATCTTGAGCAAGAGCATGAGTTCTTAAAAGCAATCAATGATGATCTCCACAAGAAAAGTTCTTCTTACATTGCCAAGCGTTTACTCTTATCCACTTACATGCCTCAAGTCAAGTCTAGTAATAAGAACAAGAAAGATTCTTCCTCTAGCAGTAACAATGATCATGCTAAATCCAATATTGTTGCTTCTAGTAGTTCTCTTGATTCCACTAATGATTCTCTTAGCCAAGTTACACTTGAGCAAGAAAATAGCTTATTGAAGGGAATTATAGAGAAAGGAGTGTACAAAAGCCTTGTCGGGAGTAAGCAATTCGAGGAAATTGTGCGCAAGCAAGGAATGCACTGGAAGAATCAAGGTGTTGGTTTTGAACGAAAGTTCAATGCTAATGGAGTTGAGTGGGAATAAGATCAATACCCCAAGACAAAGTTTGTTCCTCAACAAGAGAAGTATGATACTTCTTTCAAGGGGACACAAGCTCGGGATGATCTTCCACCACAAGACTACAAGCAAAAAGGCAAGGACAAGCTTCAAGAGGAAATTGACGCATTTGAAGAAGCTTCTAAGACCTTAGTCAAGTGGATTCCCAAGACTACTTCAAGTTCCACTTCATCAAGTACGACTACAACTCCAAGGATTCCCATCAAGATGATGTGGATCCAAAAGAAGAAGAACTAGAGAGTTCTTGAGGGTGACTCCGCCGACATACTTCACTATTATCATTTTGGCAAGAACAAGTGCAATCAACTTCCACATCTTGCACTAGTTCAAGGAGTCACAAACCCTCTTGTTGGTAAGACAAGGGATAAGGTAACCTAAAAGTTTTCATGGACATCATCTTGTGTGTGCATCACTCTATGTCTATGGATATCCTTGTTTGTTCCTTGTGGGACTAACCCATGTAGGTATTGAAAGTGCAATTCACTCAAATGGATAGCTCCAAGTGATCTACATCAACATTGAGCGTCCACATCTTCAACATCTACATGAAGTCATCATCGACAAAACCCAAGGTTAGTTCATCCCTCTTAGGGGGGATATCACATCTAGAGGGAGCTTTACTCTAAGACTTGAGCTAAAGAAACTCTAAAGATGTGAACACAACAATGCTTTATGTAAAAGTGGTAACCCCACTTGAGCTTAAACGATGAGTATGACCTATGATCAAGTGTTCTCACTTGACTCCTAAGTCAATATACTCATATATAGATGACCTTGTCATCGCAAATTGCTTGATAGATGCTAGAATTGGTTGTGCATGCCTTGTCACATATTTCATTTGCCATCTTATTGTCTGAGCATGCTGGTTGCATATTTTACTCATTCGAGGACATCCACTTGTTGTTTTGATTGTTTGGTTTTATTTCCTTTTGCCAAGTGGATGGACAAGAATGCCTAAGAACCTCCTCTAGCTATCTATGCTTTTCTCGTCTCAAACTCTATTCATGCTACATCACAAAATTTGATCAAGTCAGATTCGAACCACTCTGTGTGAGGAGCGCTCGGAGTCCTCGATTCGTCATAGACTTAAACTTCCAAAATCTCTTTATGATTCTCGGTCTGACCGATACCCCATTTTCGGTCCTACCGAGATCATTAAGTTGATCTAGGTTTTCAATCTCGGTGCAACCGATTTGAACCTTTCGGTAACACCGAGTTTCAGTAACTGCTTGCAGTTATGAATCTCGGTGCCACCGAGTTGTTCCACTCGGTCACACCGACAGGGTCGGGCTATATATAGTCACGAGCAAAATTTTGGAAATTTCTCCGAACCCCTTCGCCCGCGCGATAGCCTGCTCTGCCAACTTGGTCTCCGGATCGTCTCCTCGCCGCCAGCCGCCTCTAGTCGCTGGTCTCCGTCGCCGTCAACGGAATTCTACCCCGCCGTTGCCGCCGTAGCGAGTCTCCGCCGAACTAGGGTATGGACTCGATCTTTGTGCTATTCTCCAATCTGATTCTTAGCACATTGTGATCATCATGATTCTTGCCACGATTGAAACACTCCTATCCAGTCAATGCGTTCGTAGATTAGTTTTGATTCGAAAATTTTAGGGTTAGGTTTCTGCCGAAACCATCTCGGACCCACCGAGTTGGAAAACTCGGTCCCACCGATTTGGCTTATGCCATTGCACAAGTGAGACTCGGTCTGACCGAGAATTACTTATCGGTGTGACCGATTTTGGAACTCTGTGAAACCCTAGCAGTCTCGGTGCCACCGAACTGTGACTCGGTCTGACCGAGTTCACTAGTTTAGGTTCTAAAACTGCTTCGGTATCACCAAGTTTAAAAATCGGTAGATCCGAGATGATTTCAGTGGGAAACTAAAACTAAGTTTTTGGATCATTCTTTTGCAAAATTCTCTGCATTTTGTGATGCTCATCTATTCTACCTCATCTATAAACTGTTCATAGGGTCAGCAGCCAGCTTGTTCATCATGTCAGACTAGAGTGACAGCCAGAATGTGTCAGAACAGCAGGTGCACATGAGTGAGGGCACTAGTCCCTCCAGCTCTTCAGATGATGGCAGCAGAAGTACTCCTAGCAATCTGCCAAAAGCTGCCACCAGACAGAGGAAGAAGAGAACTTCAGATTCTGAAGACGAAGATTATGTGGCAGAGGAATAGGCCACATCAAAGAGAGTTGAGCCAGCTCAAGGGACAAATCCAGGGATGAAAATTAAAAGGCCAGCAGGCAGGCAACCTATGTCAAAGGCCAGAGCTTCAACTGAAAAGCCTGCACCCATAGAGCCAGTTGCTGCTGAAGGCAAGAAAAGGAAGGAAAGGGTCAAGAAGACCGTAGCTAGAGTGCTTGGAAAGGCTTCCATCATGGAAGAAGAGGAAGAAGAAGAGGTTGCTGCACCAGCACCTAAGGCACCTAAGCTTATGGGTGATGCTATCAGGACAGGGGCTGCCACATCTAAGCCCAAAGAAGCACCCAAAGCTGCCTCCAAGCCCAAGTCTGCACCAAAGAGGAATACAAGAAGCATACCTGCTGCTGAGAAGAACAAGGCCCCAGTGCCTGAAGCTGCAGAAGAAGATGATGAAGAGCAAGTTCTCAGAAAACTCAAGCCCAAGATCCCAGACCACAATGATGCTCATCCTGTGGCTGAGGATATGAAGCTCAGGAGAGACTCAGGGCTGAGGAAGTGGAGAGGAGCAGACCCGTATGCTTCAAGGAGAAGGACTGCTGTGGATTACAGATTTCACACCAAGGAACAGCAAGATTTCTATGAGACAGTGCTGCTTGATAAGAAGCCAATAGTCTGTGACATGAGATGGATTGATTGGGAGTACATCAAGGACAACGAAGAACACTACCCTGGAGTGTATGACAGCTTTAGTGCTTGTGGAGTTGCAGACTTTGTTGGGCAGAAGCTCACAAAGTGGAACGAGGAGCTTATCATGCAGTTCTACTCCACAGCACACTTTTATCCAGATGGTAGGATAATTTGGATGTCAGAGGGTACGAGGTACCAGTCCACAGTTGCTGAATGGGCTCAGCTCATAAATGCCCCAGAGGAGCAAGCAGATGATTTGGACATTTATGCCAAGAAGAAGATGGACCACAACTCAATGTCCAATATGTACAAGGAAATTCCAAACGAGGCACTTGACACTTTCAAATTTGGCTCAGTGCATTATCTTCTATCAGGGCTGCCAACCATAAATTGGATACTGAGGCACACCTTATTGCCCAAGTCTGGAGATCACAAGATGATCAGAGGCCATGCAATCAACTTGCTACATATCTTTGATGTGCCACAGAAGTTCAAGATGATGAGCCTTATGGTAGAGACAATCAAGAGGACAGCGACAGACCAGAAGAGGAGCTGTGGGTATGCCCCACAAATTCAGGAGCTCATTAACTCCAAGATGGGCACATGCATATACTTGTTGGACAAGGAACACTTGCCCATCCGTCTAGATTTTGAGGATAATCAAGTTGTTATGACTGAGAATGAGCCATCATCTGCCCAAGCACAAGCCAAGAAGGAGAAGGCAAGGAAGGAGAAAGCTGTCAAGATGCCAACTCAAAAGGAGGCATCTGAATATTTCCTGAAAACCAAACAAGAGCAGCTTGGTTACCTGATTGCATCCACCCTGCGGATTGAGAAAGGACTAGCCACCCTAACTCAGAACCAGGCAAGCCTAGAGAGGATCATGGAACAAAAGTTCTATGACTTGGATGTCAAGGTGACAGAGATTCAGACTGCCGTGGAGCAGCTCCAGGATGACATGCAGGAGAGGAGAGGCAAGACTACAACTGATGCCTTTGCCAGAGTGCCACGAGGTCCGAGGTCGTCTGCCGTGCCAGTTGTTGACCCCAGAGCCACCACGTCTGCACCAGCTACAGCCTCAGTTCCACCAGCTCCAGCATCTACTTCAGCCTCGACTCCGACCACGTCTACAGAAGGCTTCGTCCTTGGAGTGCTCCGGACTCCACCACCACCAGAAGATCAAGCCTGAGTGTCGATCTAGCACTATGCATTTTCTAGGAACTTTTTGGTAACTTGTTGCCAAAGGGGGAGAAAAATGTATAGATCATAGGCTTCGAGAGAGAGAGTGCTGCTTGTTTCTCTCTTGCTTTATTTGGTGGTTTTTCGAACTTTATTTTCTTTTGAGTGCTTGAGATACTATGTCATTGCTCGTGAGACATTGATGATCATGTGTTTGATCATAAGCTACACTTAATGTTTGCTTAATATTATCATCTTATCTATCTTATGTGATCATTCACTATTCTTGGTGATGAGTGCATGTATTTCATTCTTATCATTTTAAGCGCTCCACCAACATGTATGTGACATGGAAGAGTATCCCATGACTCTAACTCTTTGTGCATTTGCAGTCCAAAGCAAATTTTAAATATGCACAAATTTAGGGGGAGCTCTTACTTGTCACATACTTCTCAAAGCGACGATATATTTCATGTTTATTATCATCTGTCGAAGCTTTGATCTATATGTTGTCATCAATTACCAAAAAGGGGGAGATTGAAAGTGCAACTATCCCTAGGTGGTTTTGGTAATTCATAACAACATATAGCTCATTGAGCTAATGCTATTCCAAGATGACTATTTTAGGAAAGCTCAATGATTGGCATGGCATGGATGTGAAAGTAGAACCCTCAAAATGCTAAGGACAAAGGATTGGCTCAAGCTCAAAAGCTCAAGACTCTTCATTTTACATTTTAGTGATCCAAGATCACATTGAGTCTTTAGGAAAAGCCAATACTATTAAGGAGGGATGAGGTGTTGCTTAATGAGCCTCTTGCTTCATGTGCTTAGTGATATGCTCCAAAACCCTCAACTACTTTCCCATATCCACATATGACCTAAACCCTAAGCCAAACTCGGTCCTACCGATTCTTTCTATCCGGCGCCACCGAGTTTCACTTGTCATAAGCCACTGCCAAACCCTAGCAATTCGTTCTACCGATAGGGATCTCGGTCTCACCGAGATGGGATTGCAAACTCTCTGTTTCCCTTTTGTAACTTTTTGGTCTCACCGAAAGAGCGGATCGGTCCCATCGAGATTGCAATGTAAATTCAGTGTTTCCTTTTTGTAACTTTTCGGTCTCACCGAAAGAGCAAATCGGTCCCACCGAGTTTGCCTGACCAACTCTCTAGTTAGCTAATTACCAAATTCGGTCTCACCGAGTTTGTGTAATCGGTCTCACCGAGATTTCGTTATGCCCAAACCCTAACCATATCGGTCCTACCGAGTTGCATGTCAGTCCCACCGAAAATCTCTAACGGTCACTAGGTTTACATTTTCGGTCTGACCGAGTTTGTTGATTCGGTCCCACCGAGATTGGAAAACTGTGTGTAACGGTTGGATTTTGTGTGGAGGCTATATATACCCCTCCACCTCCTCTTCATTCGTTGAGGGAGCAATCAGAACACATACACAATTCCAACTCATATGTTCTGAGAGGGAACCACCTACTCATGTGTTGAGACCAAGATATTCCATTCCTACCATATGAATCTTGATATCTAGCCTTCCCCAAGTTGCTTTCCACTCAAACCTTCTTTCCACAAAATCCAAATCCTATGAGAGAGAGTTGAGTGTTGGGGAGACTATCATTTGAAGCACAAGAGCAAGGAGTTCATTACCTACACACCATTTGTTACTTCTTGGAGAGTGGTGTCTCCTAGATTGGCTAGGTGTCACTTGGGAGCCTCCGACAAGATTGTGGAGTTGAACCAAGGAGTTTGTAAGGGCAAGGAGATCGCCTACTTCATGAAGATCTACCGCTAGTGAGGCAAGTCCTGTGTGGGCGATGGCCATGGTGGGATAGCCAAGGTTGCTACTTCGTGGACCCTTTGTGGGTGGTTGCTTCTTCGTGGACCCTTCGTGGGTGGAGCCCTTTGTGGACTCGCGCAACCGTTACCCTTTGTGGGTGGAGCCCTCCGTGGACTCGTGCAACCGTTACCCTTTGTGGGTTGAAGTCTCCATCAACGTGGATGTAGGATAGCACCACCTATCCAAACCACGGGAAAAACATCCATGTCTCCAATTGCGTTTGAATTCTCCAAACCCTTCCCTTTACATTCTTGCAAGTTGCATGCTTTACTTTCCGCTGCCAATATACTCTTTGCATGCTTGCTTGAATTGTGAGATGATTGCTTGACTTGTCCTACAATAGCTAAAATCTGCCAAGAACTAAAATTGGGAAAAGATTAAGTTTTTATTTGGTCAAGTAGTCTAATCACCCCCCCTCTAGACATACTTTCGATCCTACACTAGGGTTATAGGGAAAGTATGTATGTGGTTACGGAATGTTGTTCGGAGTCTCGGATAAGATCCGGGACGTCACGAGGAGTTCTGGAATGGTCCGGAGGTAAAGATTTATATATGGGAAGTCCCAATTTGGCCACCGGAAGTGTTCCGGGCATCACCGGTAAGGTACCGGGACCACCGGGAGGGTCCCGGGGGTCCACCAGGTGGGGCCACCAGCCCCAGAAGGCTGCGTGGGCCAAGTGTGGGAGGGGACCAGCCCCAGGTGGGCTGGTGCGCCCCCCACCAAGGCCCAAGGCGCGTGGAGAGTGGGAAGGGGGCAAACCCTAGGTCCAGATGGGCCTTAAGGCCCACCCTAGGGCCCCCCCTCTCTTTTCCTCCCCTTGGCCGCAACCCTAGATGGGTTTTGGGGCTGCCGCCACCCCTAGGGAGGGAACCCTATATGGGGGCGCAGCCCCTCCCCTTCCCCTATATATACTTGAGGTATTGGGGGTTGCCCAACACATGATTTGATCTCTCTCTTGGCGCAGCCCTACCTCTCTCCCTCCTCGTCTCTCGTAGTGCTTGGCAAAGCCCTGCAGGAGTACCGTAGGACATTATCATAATGTGCATAATGTGACCAAGGAGTTGATCACGGGATGATGTGTTACGGAACGAGTAAAGAGACTTGCCGGTAACAAGATTGAACAAGGTATCGGGATACCGACGATCGAATCTCGGGCAAGTATCATACCAGTAGACAAAGGGAATTGTATACGGGATTGATTGAATCCTTGACATCGTGGTTCATCCGATGAGATCATCGTGGAACATGTGGGAGTCAACTTGGGTATCCAGATCCCGCTATTGGTTATTGACCAGAGAGATGTCTCGGTCATGTCTGCATGATTCCCGAACCCGTAGGGTCTACACACTTAAGGTTCGATGACGCTAGGGTTATAGGGAAAGTATGTATGCTTTTAGTGAATGTTGTTCAGAGTCCCGGATGAGATCCCGGACGTCACGAGGAGTTCCGGAATGGTCCGAAGGTAAAGATTGATATATAGGAAGTATGGATTCGGCCACCGGAAGTGTTCCGGACATCACCAGTAATGTACCGAGACCACCGGAAGGGTTCCGGGGGTCCACCGGGAGGTGCCACCAGCCCCGGAGGCTTTCGTGGGCCAAGAGTGGGAAGGGACCAGCCCCTAGGTGGGCTAGGGCGCCTCCCACCAAGGACCAAGGCGCCCTTAAGAGGAGAGGGGGCAAACCCTAGGGGCAGATGGGCCCTAAGGCCCACTCTAGGTGCGCCCCCTCTCTCTCCCCCTTGGCCGCCACCCAGATGGGATCTGGGGGCTGCCGCCACCCCTAGGGAGGGAACCCTAGGTGGGGGCGCAGCCCCTCCCCTCCCCTATATATAGTGGAGGTTTTGGGCTGCCCAACACGCGAGTCTCTCTCCCCCAAAGGCGCAGCCCTACCTCTCTCCCTCCTCGTCTCTCGTAGTGCTTGGCAAAGCCCTGCAGGAGTACCGCGCTCCTCCACCACCACCACGTCGTCGTGCTGCTGCTGGACAGAGTCTTCCCCAATCTCTCCCTCTCTCCTTGCTGGATCAAGGCATGGGAGACGTCACTGGGCTGCACGTGTGTTGAACGCAGAGGCGCCGTTGTTCGACGCTTAGATCGGAATCGACCATGATTTGAATCGCCACGAGTACGACTACCTCATCCGTGTTCTTGCAACGCTTCCGCTTAGCGATCTACAAGGGTATGTAGATGCACTCCCCTTCCCTTTGTTGCTAGATTACTCCATAGGTTGATCTTGGTGATGCGTAGAAAACTTTAAATTTCTGCTACGATCCCCAACAGTACTCACTGGCGCCGCCGCGTGGTACTGATGAAGGTGGCGGCGGGGATCCAGGCGTCTCCTCCTAGGGCGGGGAGCCTCGGATCCATGGCGGCGGCCCTGGCTGGTGGCACGCGGCGCAGCCTGGCGGCAGGCGGCACCGGCGTGGATAGGTGGGCCACTTCCCTGGCCATGTGGATGGCGGGGAGGTGGTGGGCTTCGGCTGCGGCGGCGGTTCCTCGCTGGATGTTGGTGGCCATGGTGATGTTCGTTCTCGACCCCCGATCTACTCCGATCTGCAGCGGATCTGGCCCTTGGTGGCTTCCGTCACCATTCTTGGGTGCTGGCCTTGCAGATCCGGTGGCTGGAAGGGTTCCGAGGGAATATCTTTGCCGGCGTGGCGGCCACTCCGATGGCAGTGCCTTTGGGTGTTGCTTCCCTCGTTGGAGGCTTCGGAGAGGACCTCCTTCCTTCCACCCCTCCCAGGAGCTCAAGTGAAAACCTCAGACCCCCCTGTTCCAAGCGACGATGACACCACGGTGGCGTGCTCCTTCCTGAAGGCGTTGCTCAGGGGTTGCTCAAGCGGCGGTGGAAGTGGTGGCGGTTCGGTGTCGACACATGCATTCTGGTCAGCTTCATCTTGGAGGCTACGGCGACGTATGCGACACTCGTCTGGTGGAGCTACTGCCGATGGTCGAGGCATCGTCGGCAGTCTGCAACATCAGGCTTGGGGTGCTCAGGGGGAAACCCCAGATCTGGGTCTTCCGGATCGGATGATGATTGCGTTCTATCGCTTTCCCTTCTAGGGGCATCATTTTGGAGCAAGTGATGGCTGGAGGGATGGTGGAGCGGTGCTTCATCTCACACATTGATGGCGGCGGAGATCGATGGCATGGCGCTGTGGAGACTCGGTGTCCGATGCGCGGAGATGGGCTCGCGCAGGAGGAGGTTGTTGTCTGGCGTCATGGTGACGTCGATGGCAGAGTGGCCAGACAAGGTAGAAGCCTCAATATGATCTGAAGACCTGTGGAAGATGGCGGAGATGACACACGAGTACGTCTGACCGGATTGTGCCCCAAACCTGGTATGTGGCTCGGTTGGAGCTTCCGAATGAGTTTCGGCTTTCGGCTTTTGATGTTAGACTTAGGTGAGTGGTTTGGGTAGTGGCCCAGCTAGCACCCCTTCATCATATTGGATAGGAGTAGCGGCATATGTTGCCAAGATGATGGATTCAGGCACATTGTTGTAATACTTTGTACGGTCCTCGAGAATAATCAATAAAGTGGCCGTATGCATCTCCCAGATGCAGAGGCCGGGGGTCATCCACCTTTTCTAAAAAAACGGATGTATATAGACATATTTAGAGTGTAGATTCACTCATTTTGCTTAGTATGTAGTCACTTGTTGAAATCTCTAGAAAGACAAATATTTAGGAACGGAGGGAGTATGTAATACGGCCTTCAAAATTTCCTTGCATATGGCACCCATATGTCCTTGGCTAACTATTTCTTCTTCAATTCCCCACCCAAGCACAAGATGCAAATTCATTGAAATATAATTAAAAATGATTCACTCAACTAGAACTACAAATGATTCATCGAACTACATTTCATTCATATACAAGGCAGAAAATGAGCCGCACTATGACTTAAATACATATAAAAAATAACTAAAGCGGGACTCGTTGCGGGACTTGTCGGTGCATGACGCATCGACGCGGGCATCGGCAGGAAACACGACATTGTGGGTTTAAGTTTTAGTATTTGAAACTTGTTGAATTCATTCTCCGTTGTAGTCAAGTTTGAACAGTTGAAAGTTGATGAAGATTTTAAAACTTATCAAAAGATATTCAAAAGTGGTCTTGTTTCAAAGGCCTCGTCGCAAGAAAGACTAACATGCAAATGAAACATAAATTGACCCGCACAAAAACATAAATTAGACTTTGATTCAAAAACATAATATATTTAAATATAAAAGTCAAAGGAAAAAGTATGGATTGTACCTCGCTAGTAGCCCACTTGAATGTCTCAGCCCCTTCTCAATTTGAACCTTTCAGACTGATGCAGCTACCTCGACGAGATGGGCGATCGTGGGGAGAGATCGTGTTTAGTCTAGGTGTAGAAGCACCAAAACTACTCTCTCTGTTTCAAAATACTTCATCCGTCCCATAATATAAGAGCATTTTTTACACTAGTGTGAAAAACGCTCTTATATTATGGGACGCAGGGAGTAGATGACTCATTCTATACTAATTTTACAATGCATCAAAAAATGAGGTCCATTTGAATCTTTGAGCCCCATCTCCCCGATTTGAATCTTTCGTTCAACTACCACGATAGAAATTGCCGGTCCATAAAGTTGGGCAGTTGGGACAGACATAGGCCACGCGAGGAAGCTAAGCTAAACTGACAATGGAAAAGAAAGCCTGATTGTCAGAGCCTCAGAGCTGCGGGAACCAGTGCTCGTCAGCATCTCCTTCTCCTTCGCCCGGGCCCCCGTCGTCTCCTACGTCACCATCCCCATCTTCGGCCGGGCCTTCATGTCGAAGCCTCCCCCGGACGGCCGCGTGTACTCCGACATGCTCCGCAGCCGCGCCCTCGCCGCCAGCGCCCACGGCTTCCTCCTCCTCGGCACCCTCAAGTCCCGCTACAGGGCTCACCCGCTCTCCGGCCTGGACCTCCCCGCCGAGGTGCTCCTCAAGGTCGCCCCTTTGGAGCTCCTCTACCGCAAGTTCACGCGCTTCGTCTGCAATCCGGCCAGCTGTTCCGCCTCCCGGAGTTCGAGGAACCGGAGGAGGAGACCTTGACGTTTGCAGACGGCATGGCGGGCATGTGCCTCCTGACCCAAGCCGACGGCGATGGCCTCAACGGGCCGCCCAAGAGGTATGCCGCTGCTCAGCTCACCGAGGTCGACGGCGGGCGGCGCCTCCTGCTGCGCCGGTTCTCCTCCGAGACAGGGGATTGGGACGAGCAGGTGCTGCCGTCCCCGCTGCCGCCTCAGCGGCGGATGCACCTGGGCCACGAGGTGCTGGACTTCGGAGGCCGGCTCTGGTGGGTGGACGTGAGCTGGGGCGCCGTCTGCGTCGACCCTTTCAGCGACCGGCCCGAGCTCTGCCCCGTCGAGCTCCCTCCTGACAGCATGCTTCCGAACCAACAGGGCGAGACAGAGATGGAGCAGCTTGTGCAGCGCCGGCACATGGGGGTCAGCGCCGGCCGGCTGCGCTACGCCGAGGTCGACCCCTTACACATCAGGTCCTTCGTGCTCGACAACCACCAGAGCGGCCGCTGGACACTGGAGCACCAGGTGTCTGTTCCCGATCTCTGGCGCAATGGGGGCAATGCCAAGGCGACGCCTTCGATTGCTGCTATCGACCCACTAAACGCTGATGCTCTGCATCTCAGCGTGGACCAAATCCATGTTAGTTTGGACATGCGCAAGAGGATGATCGAGGGTTCTGTGATTCTTGATGCAAGCCAGTTGGGTTCAGGTTTTTATCTGCCATGTCTGCTCCCGTCGTTTCTCTGGTCTAGCACAATTCCAGGTGATACATTTTATGTTCCTGTTGTACATAGATGCATTGTACATTTTATGAGTATAAGATAGTTATGTTCCAAGTTCTTGTATCTTGATCAACGAACTTTTTGCAGGCAAGAACAAGACTTTGGACACCGCGAAAAACAAGACTCTGGCGGATGTTTTGGTTCGTTCAGACAAACAGCAGGCGAAATGAAGGTGACAAAGTTACCATCCAATGTATCTCTGGTACTGTTTCCTATGTCATGCTTATATTGCTCCACTATTAGATGCATGTCATCCGTTCACATGTTTAGGATGTTGTATTTTCTTAGATATATCTCCTACTCAGTCTATATGCAGTTTATGATCTGTTGAAATAATGTTCTGCTCCTTTTGCGAATCACAACTAGTATGTATTGCTTATATATCATCATCCTCCAGTAAAATAGAAATGTCGTCGTTTTTAAAGTTAGCCTGTAATTGGTTAAGTTCTAAGTTAGTGTTGCAGTGGAACTAGTACTAATATTTATTTATTATAAGCATGCTCGAACTAACAATCGGCACAGGCCGCTCTGTTGAATGCTAGCAACTTGAACTTGTTCCTCCAGTCGTAGTCCTGTGGTAGCAACTTGCAATTCTACTAACAAATATCAACATGTCTTTTAGCATGGACCCTTCATCTAGTAGTATAGTGTTTTCTGAACTAGCTTCCATTATCTGAAGAAAGAAGCGGTTTCTGTCTGCAGCACTAGCTATCATGATAAACAGATAAAGTGCAGAACTATATATTGTGAAACACATTATATCATCACCAATAGATCAAGTCTGAATCTGAAGCTGAAGTGTCATCATAATTTCCAATTGACCATTTTCTTATTATTTTCCTGAAATATCATCACCAATAGATCAAGCCTGAATCTGAAGCTTGTGGTGAAATACCAACACCAACTGATCACCAATGCATGCTCATCTCGGAGCCTAATTATTTTTTCCCGCAATCTCGCTGCCAAGACATGCGTGTCATCGAGGCATACTTTGATTTTTCCATCTCTTTTTTCGCTATGGTGCATTATCTTTACATGTCCTTTATCTTCAGGTTTCTTAAGACTAACAATGAGGTAGCAGCTGATGGCGGGACTCTGAATTTGCGGAAAATATGGAGATGTTTGGGTTTGTGGAAGTGACTTATCTCGTTTTGGGGAAAATCTAGGAGTTAGTTCAGAGTCATAACTAAGGCAAAAGGTGGATGCATCCACATGTTTAACTCACTTGTGAGGAACTTATTTGTATGAGGCATGTGACGAATTGATGATGAGCGTTTCAGTACTGTGCTTATTTATATTCTTTAGTTGCTTAGCTAAAATTCGAACACTTAAAATCTGATCATTTGGTTTTCCTTTCCATTATTTTGGTTTTGTATGAACAAAAATATATATTAAACTGCTAGTTTTGTATATTATGGCTAGTTGCCCCTTTTTTCCTGATCTACCATTCACTTCATTTTACCTGCAAAACATGTTTTGAAGGCTGCACTCCTCCTGGCTTATATTGTTTAGAATGGAGATAACCAATTATTTAGTTTCAAGTTTTGATTTTCATTTGGAGAGGGCTGATGAGAGGATGTGTTAAGACAATCGCAATCGATCCAATCCAGTCTGCTATTTGTGAGTAGAAGCTGATCTGAACTATATCTGGATGATTACAGTGAATTGAGCATACATATCAAGAATTGAGCATTTTCTTCTTTTCCTGAAATATCATCACCAACACCAATTGATCAAGCCTGAATCTCAAGCTTGTGCTGAAATATCAACACCGTACAAACTGATCACCAGTCCATGCTCATCTAGGAGCCTGATTTTTCTTGCCGCAATCTCGCTGTCAGTATGCAAATCATACTTTGATTTTTCTATCTCTTTTTTCCCAATGGCGCATTCTCTTTATATTCACACCTGCCGAATGGCTTTTATCTTTAACTTCAGGTTTCTTAGGGCTAACAATGAAGTAGCAGCTGATGACGGGACTCTGAATTTGCGGAAAATCTAGAGAGGTTTTTTTTTTGGAGTTTGCTGACCAACTATCTCGTTTTGATGAAAATATGGGAGTTAATTCAGACTCATAACTAAGGCAAAAGGTGGATGCATCCACATGCGAATCGATGATGAGCGTTTCAGTATTATGCTTATTTTTATGCTTAGTAAAGTGCCAAACCAATTTAGTGATACTATCAAATTCATGGGAAAAAAAAATCTGAACCAATCCAATCTGCTATTATGACTAGAAGCTGATCTGAAGTCTAAACTCTATCTGAATAATCACAGTAAAGTGCCAAACCAATTTAGTGATACTATCTGTATGTCTGAAGGACATTCGACTGAACTGTAGTAATATCTAATCTACTTTGGTAGCAATCCTGTATCTACTCTATCTACGAGCTTAATTCCTCTATCATCTACGTGCGCAGCCGAAGCTGCAGAACTAGAACTCACATCTCACTAGTTTTTGAACTGCGCGATGTGGGTCTTGATGATCTGGCCGGCAACGGCCTTGTAGGCGGCCTGCGTGGGGTGCACGGCGTCGAAGAACATGTACTGCGCCGGCGACTTGCACTGCGGCAGCAGGCCGGTGCACATGGCCCCCATCTCCAGCAGCCCCGTGCCGCAGCACCCCTGCCCCATATGAAACCATCCTCACCTCACAAAGTGAGCACAACCTCATTTCCCTCGTTCATTAGACAAGCAAAAATGCAATTGTACATATAGTTTGTTTCACCTTGTATTGTATGAAATCACACAGTATAGTATGAGCTATTCCTACCTCGCTGCGGAGTTGTTGAACAAGGCAAGCCATGAACAGAAGCACAAGTGTGTGCAGTGTGAACTGAGTAATATGGTCATTCATTTGGGCATTATGCATGGTGTAAACTATCGATGAACGTCGTACCTCGTTGGAGGCGACGGTTTCGTGTTATATAGGCAGGGGCGTATCCCTGAGATATGCATACAGGCTGTTGAGATTACATCTTGAGAACCAAGTTAAAGAGAGAAGATAGAGATGAAAGAGGTTACAAGAATATTGCCTAACTCTATCTCTAACTAACCTAGTTCGGCCTAGGTGGGACCAGTACGTCTTGCATATCACGTTTAACACCCTCCCATAATCACAACTTGGTCAAGTTGAGATTACGTTTGAACTCTTCAAAACTTCTTGTAGATAAGGCTTTGGTAAAACCATCTGCAACCTGATCTTGAAAGTGAATAAACCGAATGTCCAATTTCTTGGCAGCAACTCTTTCTCTGACAAAGTGGAAATCAATTTTGATGTGTTTGGTCCTTGCATGAAAAACAGGATTAGCAGAAAGGTATGTAGCACCAAGATTGTCACACCATAAACATGGAGCTTGCTTGCAACGTATACCAAGCTCTCTCAACAAGGACTGAACCCAAATGATTTCTGTCGTGGCATTAGCCAATGCTTTATATTCAGCTTCTGTACTAGACCTGGATACAGTAGCTTGTTTCTTTGCACACCAAGAGATTAAGTTAGGACCAAAGAAAACTGCAAAACCACCTATTGAGCGCCTATGCCCAGTCAGAATCAGAGAATGCACTGACAAGAGTTGATGATGACTTGCTGAATGTTAATCCGAGGCTCAAGGTATCTTTAACATATCTGAGTATGCGTTTTGCAGCTGTCAAATGTACTGTAGTGGGTGCATGAAGAAATTGGCATACTTTATTGACAGCAAAAGAGATATCAGGTCTAGTCAGAGTTAAGTACTGTAGTGCACCAACCATACTTCTATACCTGGTGCTGTCCTCTTGATTCAAGAGGTCTCCTTCTGACAAGGATAACTTTTCTGCACTGGATAAAGGTGTTGGAGCTGGCTTACAGCCCTGCAACCTTGCTCTGGCTACAAGATCAGTTGCATACTTTTCTTGATATAAGTGAAGACTATCTCCATTCTTCTTAACTTCAATCCCAAGAAAATAATGCAAGTCTCCTAGATCCTTAAGAGAAAACTCAGAGTTTAAATCCTTTAGCAGTCCTGTAACAGCCTCATTTGATGAACTCGTGACGATAATACCATCAACATATATTAGGACAAATATGGAGGTATTTGACTTATTGTAAATAAACAATAAGGTGTCAGACTTAGAAGGATTAAACCCAAGTGTTTGAAGTTTTGAGCTCAATCTGAAATACCATGCCCTAGGAGCTTGCTTCAGTCCATATAAAGCAGTATCAAGTTTGCACACATGGAAGGGTTTGTTTTTGTCCTCAAACCCAGGAGGTTGTCGCATGAACACTTCCTCTTCCAGAACGCCATGAAGGAACGCATTCTGTACATCAAGTTGACGTAGACTCCATCCCCTAGACACAACAATAGACAAAACAAGACGAATAGTAGCAACCTTCACAACAGGACTAAAGGTGTCCTCATAGTCTATGCCATACTATTGCTTGAAACCTTTTGCAACGAGTCTAGCTTTATAACGATCTATGGTTCCATCAGATTTTCTCTTAATTCTGTAGACCCACTTGCAATCAATCACGTTTTTACCTCGACATGCAGGTGCCAGGTTTTACTTTTTCTGAAGCGCCACGTACTCCTCTTGCATAGCCTTCTTCCACCGTGTATCACTCAAGGCTTCAGCAACAGTACTTGGTTCATCTGTGGTACATGCAGGACCAAATTTTACTATGCTTTTATAATTTTTGGGTTGAGTTACTCTCCTTTGAAGCCTTGTTCGTAATGGTGAAGAAGTTGGCGCAGAAGATCCCGCTGACTGCTTAGGAGATCTCGTAGCAGGATCGGCTGTGGATCCTGATGGCGACCTGTCGGGCTGGGGCGACGCGGTGGATCTTCTGTGGCTACAGCAGGCAGTGAGCGAGAGGGAATAGGCGCAGAGGATCCCGCACCAGCCCCCACATCCGCCGCAGGCTCATGATGAGCTGATGATGGCACGGCCCCAGCCAGATCCGGACGGGTTTCCGTGCCTTGCCGAATCACCCAGGCCACGCGGCAGGCGACAAGTGGTGCGGAGCGGAGGGGCGCACCGAGCCGCCATTGGCGTCGTGACGCGGCACAAGTGCCGGGGCGGACCGATCTGCTGCACCTGGCACGGATCCCGTAGGAGATTGCGGGGTAGACCTGCAGGGAGAGGATCCCTAGACTGCCATGCTGTGATCCCGAGGCTGATTCGCCTCTGCACTGCTATTGCTTTGTCCAGGACGCATAAAATATTGATTTTGATCAATTTCTTCAGCATTTTCTGCACCGTTTTTATGTTTCATCACAACACTCATGTTCACCATTAGTAAGAGGATTAGTCAATAATGGATCATCAGTATTTAATTCGTCCCCATGGGCAACGCCGGTGAGATGAGATGGTAAAATAGGATCTCTTTTTGGAGAAGGGCACCGGCATTTGGATGTAGATGTGCAAAGGGAAAACAGTTTCATCAAACACAACGTCACGGGAGATGTATACACGTCCGGTAGACACATCCAGGCATTTTACACCATTGTGTTGTGGACTGTAACCCAGAAAAACACATTGTTTTGATCTAAACATGAGCTTGCGATTATTGTATGGGCGAAGATTGGGCCAACATGCACACCCGAACACTCTTAAGGAAGTATAGTCGGGTTTGGTGTGAAGCAAGTGTTCTACCGGAGTTTCATTGTTGATGACCCGACTAGGCAATATGTTAATAAGATGAACGGCGGTAAGAAACGCTTCATCCCAGAACTTTAGTGGCATGGACGCAGCAGCAAGCAAGGCAAGACCCACTTCAACGATGTGCCTATGCTTACGCTTAGCAGAGCCATTCTGCTATGAGTATGAGGACAAGACACATGGTGAGATATGCCAATTTGTTGGAAGAATGAGTTTAGATTTCTGTATTCTCCTCCCCAATCAGATTGGAGAGCAAGGATTTTGCAATCAAATTTTCTTTCTACAAGTGCTTGAAAGTTGTGAAACACTTGAAACACATCGGATCGTTTCTTAAGAAGATAGATCCATGTGTATTTGTTGTAGTCATCGATAAAACTAACATAATAAGAGTGTCTTCCAACTGAGGTAGGGGCAGGCCCCCAAACATCAGAAAATATAAGTTGGAGAGGTTTGGTAGAAACACTTGTAGACACTGGATAAGGTAATTGATGACTCTTAGCACGTTGACATGAATCACAAATTGTTTCACTACTACGCTCACCAACAAAAGGGAGCTTATTTTTCCTAAGTGTGGGAGTCCTGGATTAGGGGGTCTCCGGACAGCCGGACTATCTCCATTGGCCGGACTGTTAGACTATGAAGATACAAGATTGAAGACTTCGTCTCGTGTCCGGATGGGACTCTACTTGGCGTGGAAGGCAAGCTAGGCAATACGGATATGTGTATCTCCTTCTTTGTAACTGACCTTGTGTAACCCTAACCTCTCCGGTGTCTATATAAACCGGAGGATTTTAGTCCGTAGGACAACATACAATCATACCATAGGCTAGCTTCTAGGGTTTAGCCTCTCCGATCTCGTGGTAGATCTACTCTTGTACTACCCATATCATCAATATTAATCAAGCAGGACATAGGGTTTTACCTCCATCAAGAGGGCCCGAACCTGGGTAAAACATTGTGTCCCCTGCCTCATGTTACCATCCGCCTTAGACGCATAGTTCGGGACCCCCTACCCGAGATCCGCTGGTTTTGACACCGACATTGGTGCTTTCATTGAGAGTTCCTCTGTGTCGTCGCCGTTAGGCTTGATGGCTCCTACTATCATTGATAGCGATGCAGTCCAGGGTGAGACTTTTCTCCCCGGACAGATCTTCATGTTCGGCGGCTTTGCATTGCGGGCCAATTCGCTTGGCCATCTGGAGCAGATTGAAAGTTACAGCCCTGGCCACCAGGTCAGGTTTGGAAGCTTAAACTACACGGCCGATATCCGTGGAGACTTGATCTTTGACGGATTTGAGCCTCTGCCTTGTGCGTCACGCGGTCACGATGAGTACGATTTAGCTCTACCATCGGACAGTGCTCAGGAGATCGCACAGGCAGCCGCTCCGACCCTCAATTCAGAGCCAGTTGCACCGTCCATGGACGGGGGAATGGACCCCGCCACGGAGGCCTTACCCTCAGCGGCGATTGAGCCAAACATAGACCTTACCTTGCACGAGAGCCGTGTTGTTAAACTGTCGGATCCTTCTCCGGCCACGGACTCCAAACCGCCTGCGCCCGTTCCTATCGAATCTGATTGGGCGTCGATCATGGAGTTTACCTCCGCGGATATTTTTCAGCACTCACCCTTTGGCGACATACTGAACTCATTAAGGTCTCTCTCCTTATCAGGAGGATCCTGTCTGAACTATGTCCGGCAGGACTGGGATGCGGACGACGAAGAAATTCGCGGCCCACCCACCACCCACTTAGTAGCCACTGTCAATGACTTAACCGACATGCTCGACTTCAACTCCGAAGACATCGACAGTATGGACGACGATGCGGGAGACGATGAGCAACCACTGCCCACGGGGCACTGGACAGCCACCTCATCATACGATATATACATGGTGGATACACCCAAAGAAGGCAATGGCGACGAGATAGCGGAGGATGACCCCTCCACGAAGCAACCCAAGCGCCAACGTCAGCGGCGCCACTCTAAGTCCCGCCAAAGCAAAAGTGGTGATACCGGCACAGGAGATAATAATACTCCAGATAGTGCCGAAGACAACAACAATCCCCTCCAGCAAGATTTAGAGCAGGAGGATGGAGGAGCTAGCCCTCCTGAGAGAGCGGAAGATGGAGAGGAGGAGGATGATAATTACATGCCCCCCTCCGAAGACGAGGCAAGCCTCGGCGACGACGAATTCGCTGTGCCAGAGGATCCCGTCGAACAAGAGCGCTTCAAACGCCGGCTTATAGCCACGACAAATAGCCTTAAGAAAAAGCAGCAGCAGCTTCAAGCTAATCAGGATCTACTAGCTGACAGATGGACTGAAGTCCTCGTGGCCAAGGAATATAAACTCGAGCGCCCCTCCAAGAGTTACCCAAAGTGCAGGTTGCTACCCTGACTGGAGGAAGAAGCGTATGACGCGGCTGATCGGCCACCTTGTGGCCGCAATAGAGAGGCATTCCAGCCAAAAACTCAGCCTGCACCCCGACTCCATTCAAATAAAAAGGCATGGGGAGATACGCCAGACCTGCAAGACATATTGGAGGACAAAGCAAAGCATGCAAGATCGATCTACGGATCACGAGGGCGCGCCACTCTGCGAGACGATAAATGCCACGCCGGATACAGTAAAAGCAAATCCGGTCGGGCCGAACACAGTGGGCAAGACCCATTCGAGCTGCGTCGCGATATAGCCCAATACAGAGGCGCCGCACACCCCTTATGCTTCATAGACGAAGTAATGGATCATCAAATCTCAGAAGGTTTCAAACCTGTAAATATTGAATCATACGACGGCACAACAGATCCCGCGGTATGGATCGAGGATTTCCTCCTCCATATCCACATGGCCTGCGGTGATGACTTACACGCCATCAAATACCTCCCACTAAAGCTCAAGGGATCAGCGTGGCATTGGCTTAACAGCTTGCCAGCAGAGTCCATTAGCTGTTGGGAAGATCTAGAAGCCGCATTCCTCGACAACTTTCAGGGCACTTATGTGCGGCCACCAAATGCCGATGACTTGAGCCACATAATTCAGCAGCCAGAAGAATCGGCCAGGCAATTCTGGACTCGGTTCCTAACAAAGAAAAATCAAATCGTCGACTGTCCGGATGCAGAGGCCCTAGCAGCTTTCAAACACAACATCCGCGACGAATGGCTAGCCCGGCACCTTGGTCAGGAAAAGCCGAAATCTATGGCAGCCCTCACAACACTCATGACCCGCTTTTATGCGGGAGAAGACAGCTGGCTGGCTCGCAGTAATAACATATCAAAGAACCATGGTACTTCAGATACCAAGGACGGCAATAGCAGGTCATGTCGCAACAAACATAAGCGCCACATTAATAGCGATAGTACCGAGGATACGACAGTCAATACCGGATTCAAAGGCTCTAAACCCGGTCAGCGGAAAAAGCCATTCAAACAAAGTACGCCGGGTCCGTCCAGCTTGGACCGTATACTCGATCGCTTGTGTCAAATACATGGTACCCCAGACAAGCCTGCCAATCACACCAATAGGGATTGTTGGGTGTTCAAGCAGGCCGGTAAGTTAATTGCCGAAAACAAGGACAAGGGGCCACATAGCGATGACGAGGAGGATCCCCGGGAGCCACACACCGGAGGACAGAAGATGTTTCCCCCACAAGTGTGGACGATGAACATGATATACGCAACCCACATCCCCAAGAGGGAGCGGAAGCGTGCGCTCAGGGACGTATATGCGCTGGAGCCAGTCGCCCCAAAGTTCAACCCATGGTCCTCCTATCCGATCACTTTCGATCGCAGGGACCATCCCACTAGTATCCGTCATGGTGGATTCGCAGCACTGGTTCTGGACCCAATCATTGATGGATTTCACCTCACTCGAGTCCTTATGGATGGCGGCAGCAGCCTGAACCTGCTTTATCAGGACACAATGCGCAAAATGGGTATAGACCCCTCAAGGATCAAACCCACAAAAACGACCTTTAAAGGCGTCATTCTAGGCATAGAGGCCCATTGCACAGGCTCAATTACACTGGAAGTGGTCTTCGGATCCCCGGATAACTTCCGAAGCGAAGAGTTAATCTTCGATATAGTCCCGTTCCGCAGTGGTTATCATGCACTGCTCGGGCGAACCGCATTTGCGAGATTCAATGCGGTACCGCATTACGCATACCTCAAGCTCAAGATGCCAGGACCTCGCGGGGTTATTACAGTCAGTGGAAACACAGAGCACTCTCTCCGAACAGAGGAGCACACCGCGGCCCTCACAGCAGAAGTGCAAAGCAGCCTCTCAAGGCAATCCACTAGTTCGGCGTTTCAAGACCCGGACACCTTCAAGCGTGCTCGGAGCAATCGGCAACTAGATCGCCTGGCGCGATCTGAGCTCACGTAGCAATGCGGCCCCCACCCCAGTCCCAGCCAAACGGTGAAACTCATGCCACGCGTACATAATTACGCATTAAAAATACCAGGGGCACAGGCGGGGAGGGGGGCACAACTGCGGCACGCCCCAAGACGCGGCTTAAACCGCATTAGGGGCTTCTTGTTTGGTTATTTTTCTCTTTTTCAGGACCTTAATCTCTGGAAACCCTATCCGGCAGCACTATTGCCGAACACATGATGCAGCAACCAAGGAGGCAGAAAGCTACGTCACACCACAGAATTCCCAGGTGGATTACAATAACGAGCGAAATATTTGATTTAATACTATTCCTCAGCTTGCCCTTGGAAGGGACATAGTCCTACTCTTTGCCTATCGCACTATCTGTATCATTCTGCTTTAACGCACCTTTTTGAATAAACAATGCATAACATCACGACTATTATTGCATTCTTGTTATATATATTTGTGTTCATTAACAATGCCTTGCAACCGTACACTTTGGTACGGCCAATACACCAGGGGCTTTCGTACCCCACAATATGGTGTGAAAAATCCGAACACTTTCACAAGTGCGGCACCCCGAACTTATAGCATTATATGCATCAGCTCCGAATCATGTCTTTGGTCAAATGTTGGGTTCGCTCGGCTCCTATGTTTTGGTACCATACATTCCGCTCTATCGGCTAAGGTAGCGCTAGGAGAACTATTGCGATTATGCCCCGGTTCTGCTGGGCTTAGCACCTCAGTAGAGAAAGCTAAAACTGACTGTCATGATAAGGCGAGAGACTGGTCGCTGTTCGGCGAGATTTTCGAGTCCCTAAAGACTTATGTCGCTTAGAGCGAGGGGCCGGCCCTGTCCGACTTAAAGGCTTGTATCGCGCCCCGAATTCGGCCTTCCGCATACCAGGGGCTTCGCCGAAATTTAAAATTATAGAATTCTATGGCTAAGTGAGAGTGATAAAGCATTATTAGTCCGGTTGCCTTGTTCGTTGTGCTGAGCACCTCCCTCGAAGGACCCAAACATGGGAACAAGAGTGCTCAGGTTTATCCCAAACACCCCAGCACTCGTGGCATGGGGGCAGAAGCCGAGGACTAGCCATCTCTCAGATTGGATAAACAGCCAAACAGAAGGTAATATTTTAAATTCACACAAGCGTTGCATAGCGCATATGAAACAAGTTTTCACCATACAGGATCACACGAGCAAGTCTACTCAAATATTACATCCTTTGAACATTCATTCGCTACAAGACGGGCACCCTTCAGGACACCCTCATAATAAATTTCGGGGGTGCGATGCTCCTTGCCCTGCGGCGGTCCTTCCTTGATCAGCTTCACGACGTCTAGCTTGGCCCACTGCACCTTCACACGGGCGAAAGCCCGGCGTGCACCTTCGATGCAGACGGATCGCTTGACGACCTCCAGTCGTGGGCAGGCATTCACAAGCCGCCTCACCAGGCCGAAGTAGCTATTCGGAAGGGTGTCGCCAGGCCACAACCGGACTACAAGGCCCTTCATGGCCTGTTCGGCCGCCTTGTGCAGCTTGACCAACTGCTTTAGCTGGTCGCTCAGAGGCATCGGGTGTTCGGTCCCAGTATACTGAGACCAGAACAACTTCTCCGTTGAGCTTCCCTCCTCAGCCTGGTAAAACTGCGCGGCATCCGACACGCTGCGTGGCAAATCCGCGAATGCTCCTGGAGAGCTCCGAATTCAGGTAAGTAATCAGTAATTTACTTTTACATGCTTGCTCTGGATATAGAATGCCTTACCCGCCGCTATCTTCTTCATTGTGTCGATCTCCTAGAGGGCCTTTTGGGCTTCGGCCTTGGCACTTTTTGCACTCTCGAGGGCCGCAGAAAGCTCAGACTCCCGCATCTTCGAGTCAAGCTCCAACGCCTCGTGCTTCGTCACGAGAGCCTGGAGCTCTTGTTGCACCTCGCCCACCCGAGCCTCTTGCTTTTCTCGCTCGGTGCGCTCCTTGGCCGCTTTATCTTTGGCCTCGGACAATGCTTGCTTTAGGGTCGCCACTTCGGTCGTGGCCCCTGGCAAATTCATGATGATCCTGTCATTGTGCAATTGCACTCTTTTTATACATATCCACAGACTAGGTACTACTTACCTTTGTTCTCCTCGAGCTGCCTCTTGGCAAGGCCGAGCTCGTCCTGGGACCCTTTAAGGTCCTGCTTCAGTACGGCGACCTCCGCAGTCAGTGCGGCGGACGCCAACAGCGAAGCCTGCATATGCATATTGACATACTCATATTAGACTCCTGCGATATTGTTTGATCCTCTGTTCGGCTTCTCTTTGTGACCACCGAACAGAGCATCAGGGGCTACTGTCTATGCAGTAATATTTTCCTATATTTTAAACACTTACCTCAAAGCCTGTTAGAAGGCTGGCACAGGCTTCAGTCAATCCGCTCTTGGCGGACTGAACCTTCTGGATCACCGCACTCATGATAGTGCGGTGCTCCTCGTCGATGGAAGCGCTGCGAAGCGCTTCCAGTAGATTGTCCGGCGCCTCTGGATGGACAGAGGTCACCGGTACAGGCGTCTCGCCCCTCTTAGAAGGAGGCTGCCCGCCCGAGTCCGGAACCACTGGAGGTTCCGACGCGGTGTTCGGCTGAGGACCAAACTCGGAGCTCTCAGGGGCCTTGTCCCCTCGGCTCCCGGAGTCCGGGAGGCCACCTTGAGGCGCCTCCGGGACTGTCTCCCCTTGACCCGGTGCCTCGTGAGATAGCACCTCGGTGTCGTCCGTAGGATGAGGGGAGGTGGCGGTCGGGACTGGATCGCTATCCATATCCGACGAACCCAAGGAGCCATCCAATGATACATCGATACAGGCTCGGGGCGGCCTGCATAATCATATTTCGGCGTTAGGTGAAGTAGTGCGACAAAGGAATACTATGACTTACTCTGGTATCCGAATACTTACGACTTCCCCAGGGGCTTGGCCCTGGGCAGCCACTCGTCTTCGCCACCGGCGGTGGTGGTAGAGTAGCCCGGAAGGAGAGTTCTCCCCTTCTTGGACCCTTTGGCCTCCCCAGTTGGGGCGGCCTTCCTTTTCTTGTCTCCCCCATCTGGAGGGGGAGCATCTTCTTCTGCCTGCTCGTCTTCAGGGGAGGATTGCACCGTGAAGTCCTCAGACGGTAAGTCTGACGATGCCTGGCGTCGGGAACTCTTTCGGGTTCCCTTGGCCTTCTTGGTCTTCTCCGGCACCGTATAAGGAGCCGGAGTCAGCATCTTCGCCAGAAGAGCGTCTGCTGGGCCTTCGGGCAAAGGAGCCGGATAGTTGATCTGTCCGACCGTCTCCTGCCAGACCTGTCAAAGGTACGGGAGTTTAGATCCCGCATGGAGTCAATCTATAAAAAATAAGTATCTTGTGAGAGGTAAAGCAGCCTACCGCATTGGCTTGGCGCTTCGCGCTGAATCCGCGATCCTCGGTAATGGGAGGGGGGGCCTCGGCACTCTTGAACAGCACCCTCTAGGCATCTTCGTGAGTTGTGTCAAAGAGCCTGTTCAGAGTTTGGTGCTGCCCGGGTCGAACTCCCACAAGTTGAAGTCCCGTTGTTGGCACGGGAGGATCCGGCGGTGGAGCATGACCTGGACTACGTTGACGAGTTTGAGCTTCTTGTTCACCATGTTTTGAATACATGTTTGGAGTCCGGTCAGCTCTCCCGGACTACCCCAGGACAGGCCCTTCTCTTGCCAGGAGGTGAGCCGTGTGGGGAAGCCAGATCGGAACTCGGGGGACGCTACCCATGTAGGGTCACGCCGCTCGGTGATGTATAACCACCCCGATTGCCACCCCTTTATGGTCTCCACGAAGGAGCCCTCGAGCCATGTGACATTGGACATCTTGCCCACCATGGAGCCTCCGCACTCCTCCTGGCGGCCGCTCACTACCTTCGGCTTGACATTGAAAGTCTTCAGCCATAAGTCGAAGTGGGGCTTGATGCGGAGGAAAGCCTCGCACACGACGATAAATGCCGAGATGTTGAGGATAAAGTTCGGGGCCAGATCGTGGAAATCCAGGCCGTAGTAGAACATGAGCCCCCGGACAAATGGGTGGAGAGGAAATCCCAGTCCGCGGAGGAAATGGGTGAGGAACACCACCCTCTCATGGGGCATGGGGGTGGGGATGAGCTGCCCCTCCTCTGTGAGCCGGTGCGCGATGCCGTCGGGCAAGTATCCGGCTCTCCCCAGCTTCTTGACGTGTCCCTCCGTGACGGAGGAGACCATCCACCTACCTCCCGCTCCAGACATGGTTGGAGAAGGTCGAGGTGGGAAATGCGAACTTGGGCCCTGGAGCTCGAGTGTGCGAAGGTGGATGAGCAAAGGAGGAAGAAGGCGTGGATGAAAAGGTAAATCCTTATCCCTTTATATGGGCGGACGAAACTATGCGTCCCCACTAGCTTGGTAAAACTCGCTTGTCCCCCAAGCACCGTAACCGATGGTGCGGTTGGGTTACCCACACCCGTATTGATGAGAATCCCGTGATAAGGGGACACGATCTCTGCTTTGACAAGACGTGTCAAAAAACTGCCTCGCGTTATGTGCGGGGCTAGTTAAAGGAAACAGTTCGAATAATCACTGGGCCGTGACATAATGTCGTGTTGCCAAAACAAGTCAGCAAATTGGATTTGTGGAAATATTATTCTCTCTACGGTGGTATGTGGAACTTATTTTGCAGGGTCGGACACTATCTTTATATTCAAATTCTTCCGTGGTATATTCGGAGGGGGGACCCGCCTTGCAATGCCGAAGACAATACTGTGCGCCGGACTCATCGTCTTTGAAAGCCTGGTTCAGGGGCTACTGTGGGAGTCCTGGATTAGGGGGTCTCCGGACAGCCGGACTATCTCCATTGGCCGGACTGTTAGACTATGAAGATACAAGATTGAAGACTTCGTCTCGTGTCCGGATGGGACTCTACTTGGCATGGAAGGCAAGCTAGGCAATACGGATATGTGTATCTCCTCCTTTATAACCGACCTTGTGTAAACCTCTCCAGTGTCTATATAAACCGGAGGATTTTAGTCCGTAGGACAACATACAATCATACCATAGGCTAGCTTCTAGGGTTTAGTCTCTCCGATCTCGTGGTAGATCTACTCTTGTACTACCCATATCATCAATATTAATCAAGCAGGACGTAGGGTTTTACCTCCATCAAGAGGGCCCAAACCTGGGTAAAACATTGTGTCTCCTGCCTCCTGTTACCATCCGCCTTAGACGCACAGTTCGGGACCCCCTACCCGAGATCCGCCGGTTTTGACACCGACACTAAGCACATGATTGATCAAAGAAAAAGATGCATGCCCTAATCTATCATGCCACCGTGTTGACGAGACTTTGGTGACACCATAGGCTTGTTTATTCAGTCTCCTAAGCTCCGGAATCAACGGGTAAAGCCCTCGAATGCATCTACCTCGATATAGGGTTTTCTTCGTGACCTGATCCTTGATCAAAAAGAAAAACGGGTGAAATTCAAGGAAGACATGGTTATCAAGGGCAATGCGATGAACGGAAAGGAGATTTTTTGAGGCACTAGGAATATGCAAAATTCTTCTTAGATGGATTTTTCGATGGGGAGTTTTAAATACTGAACTACCAATGTGACTAATTCTCATACCTTCTCCATTGGCAGCGTGAACTTGGTCCTATCCACGGTACTTCTCACGTACGGTCACCTTCTCCAGCTCACCTGTAATGTGGTTTGTCGCGCCGCTGTCCACATACCAGTTGGTATCGACTCCATAGGAGCCATCTGCCGCTGCTGCAATCTTCTCATCTTGGGAAGATTCCTCATCTTCCTCAAAACGACACCAGCAGTCCCTTGCTGTGTGGCCCGGCTTGCCACAAAATTGACAGCGCGTGACGTCAGGGCCCGCGCGAGGCTTGCCAGAGGAGTTGCGGCGACCCCTGTTGTTGTTGTAGAAGGGCCGCCCACCCGCCTCCATCGCCATTGTTGGAGGAGTTGCCGTTGCCGCTGTTGCCTCCGCCCGATGGCTTGCCCTTGTTGCACCCGCGGTAGCGAGAGCCGCCACCTCCACGGCCACGGATAGCCGCATTGGCAGAGGACTTGAAGCCTCCAACAGAACCCGCCCCATTGTAGAGGGCAAGGCGCTGATCAAAACTGCTCACCTGAGCGAAGATATCGTCGAGGTTGATGGGCTCGGTGCGGGCGTCGTTGGCGGAGATGAGAGGCCGGTACTCCATGTCGAGGCCGGCGGTGATGTAGGAAGCTAGTTCATAGTCATTGATCGGCTTTCCCGCGGCTGCAAGCTCATCTGTGAGAGATCGCATGTGAGCAAAGTACGCCGCCACCGTTTGCGTGCCCTTTTGCATCGTGGAGAGTGTGGCGCGGATGTTGTTGACATGGGCTCTGGACTGTGACGAGAACATGTGTGCAAGAGTAGCCCAGAGTTCATGCTGCGTAGCTATGGATGTGACCTGCACAAGGACTTCCTTGGTGAGATTGTCTAGCAAGTATCCAAGTACCTGTTGTCCTTCTTTGAACCAGATCACGTGAAGAGGATTTGGCGTCTGTTCTTCTTTCCCGTCCTTGTCCTTCGTGGTGAGGAACTTGGCAGGCTCCGGCACGGTCTGGTCGACGTAGCCGAAGAAACCAGCTCCCCTCAGCTGCGGTGTCACCTGCGCACGCCACAACACGTAGTTGGTGCGGGTGAGCTTCTCCGTGACCTGCCCAAGAAGGGAGGACTGACCGATGCTTGAGGAGGACGACATGGCTGGCGATGGAGATGGGTTTTTTCTCGATGTAGTGGATAGAGGAGGCTCTGTATACCATGTAAACTATCGATGAATGTCGTACCTCATTGGAGGCGACGGTTTCGTGTTATATAGGCAGGGGCGTATCCCTGAGATATGCATACAGGCTGTTGAGATTACATCTTGAGAACCAAGTTAAAGAGAGAAGATAGAGATGAAAGAGGTTACAAGAATATTGCCTAACTCTATCTCTAACTAACCTAGTTCGGCCTAGGTGGGACCAGTACGTCTTGCATATCACGTTTAACACATGGTATTCATTCATACTGTTGGTTGCTCTTGATCTTTAGTTTAAAAGATGAACTTTCATCTGTCCAGTTGAGTTAACAGTGACAGTGGAGTAATCGGAGTTTGATTATCAAATTCTGAATGTCAAGTTCAGTTAACATATGTCATGATGGATCACATGACATCTCTTGAAACTATATTTCATAATTATGGGTTTGTTGGTCTAAATATGGAGTTTCTAGAGAATTGAGCACTCAATAGAACCAATTTTTCTAGAGTAGACGACAACAGAAATGTTAAAGCTGTTTGTAGAGTTGTTGTTTTCTTAATCCAGTGATGTTGGATTGTATGGAACTAACCTACTAGTACCTAGTAAAAATATATGTTCTTGATTTTTAGTTAGAAAGCTTGAAGAAAATATATGTCGAATTGGATGAAACTATTTATTAAATTATCATAAATTCTGAAATAGTTCCTGACTTCCACATTGTGTATAATACAACCAACTTCGAGCTACAGTTTCCAGCTGATGAGGAAGATAAGGACTCTTGGTCGTTGCCTTACAACTTGCATCATCAAGAAGTGATGCTAGCCTGGACACGATTATTTGATAATTTATAGCTTTTTGTATGGACAGAGAGGTCCACAACAACCTCACAGGTAGCTAAAATTGATTCATTCATATTGGCGTTGGCCTCACAATTCTAAATTTGGGAACCTGTCGAACAATGATGGTCGTTCTTATTCTAGCACATGAAAATAGTCACATGATGTTTTGTTGGTAGATGAGAGATCTTTTCCAGCTACAAAATCATATATATTTCATACTAAATTCTGACATTCGTGTATTGTTGTTCTTATTCTAGCACATGAAAATGGTCATGTGACATTCTTGTTTGCAATGGCCACAACTTGATTGCAGTGTGAGATATTTTCCCAGCCACAAAATCATATATTTCGTACTAAATTATGATTATGGAGTCCCCTCCCCCTCGGTTACCAAACTGACGGACTGAGATCCAGTGACTTGCTGTGGACAAGTCACCGGCGAATAGTATGGTGACTGGCCCCCTTCTTCAAACCGTCCGATCAAGGATCAATGGATGGATCTGCATGAACAACACATGATCTACAGTGGTCCTGTCTACATAAGGTCGTCTACAGTGCTTGATCTACAGTGTTCGTGTACAATGTCAACTACAGTGTTTATTAGGGATGAAAATGGAGTGAAAAGTTTCTGCTTTTCGGGAGGAAAAATGAAAACGGAGAGGAAATATGAAAATGGAAATGGAAATTCGCAAAACGGAAATTGATTTTTTTATGCGGAAGCGGAATCAAAAACGAAATGGTGTTTTTCGGCGGAACATACGTGGAAACTGAACTTTTCGTTTCCGTAAATATGGAATTTCCGTTTCTACTATAGGCCTATGGCTGCTTTGTAGCCGAACTACCAAACAACACACAATGAGTAGAATGAGCAGAATGGATAATTTGAGGACCAACTTTTACTACCACACGCGTACTCAACTAGACCCTATACGGAATTGTCATGCACTACTACAATACTATCCTATGTTTCTAACATAACCATATTATTTCGTAGTCAAGTTAACAATTCCACAAATTTGTTTTTTGTCTATCTTTCTCTATGATTTAGGGCCTATTCTGAAGTCCTCCCAACTCTCCCAACTCCAAAAATTCAGCTTCTTAGCTCGCTCCACGCAGCGATTCACGTCCGTTCTACACCGAAAACAGCTTCTCCATCGCAACCTTGGGCTTCCTGCGGCTGTAGCGCCATGTTGGGCTGGATGGAGATCATCAAATGGGCTGCATGCGGCCCAAAATAAAAGGACAGACCTGCTGAGCGTGCTTCGACGATGGAAAACGGGAGGAGAGATATGAAATGAAGCGTTTTCTTCACTTGGCGGTGGCAACCCTTGTAATTTCGGCCAACTCCAAGCTTCAGTGGATTTTTGAAGCTACAATGCCCTAGCTTCTCAAACTCCTTCGGATTTACACTAGGATCGACAAGGGCTTCTCGAAGCTAGCTTCCTGGAGCTAAAACGTTTGGCTCAGCTCCGCACATTCAGATTGTGAAGCGTGGAGCTGGAGGACTTGAGAACAGGCCCTTAAGGGGGTTGATACGTCTCCATCGTATCTACTTTTCCAAACACTTTTGCCCTCGTTTTGGACTTTAACTTGCATGATTTGAATGGAACTAACCCGGACTGATGCTGTTTTCAGCAGAATTACCATGGTGTTATTTATGTGCACAAACAAACGCTCTCGGAATGACCTGAAACTTCACGGAGCAACTTTTTTGGAAAATATAAAAAATATCTGCAAAACATGAAGGCCAGGGGGCCACCACCTGTCCACGAGGGTGGGGGGCGCTCCCCCTACCTCATGGGCCCCCTGGAGCTCCTTCGACTCCAACTCCAACTCTATATATTGTGTTTCAAGGAGAAAATAATCAGAGAGAAGGATTCATCACGTTTTACGATACGAAGCCGCCGCCAAGCCCTAAAACCTCTCGAGAGGGCTGATCTGGAGTCCGTTCGGGGCTCCGGAGAGGGGAATCCTTCGCCATCGTCATCATCAACCATCTTCCATCACCAATTTCATGATGCTCACCGCCTTGTGTGAGTAATTCCATCGTAGGCTTGCTGGACGGTGATGGGTTGGATGAGATATATCATGTAATCGAGTTAGTTTTGTTAGGGTTTGATCCCTAGTATCCACTATGTTCTGAGATTGATGTTGCTATGACTTTGCTATGCTTAATGCTTGTCACTAGGGCCCGAGTGCCATGATTTCAGATCTGAACCTATTATGTTTTCATCAATATATGAGAGTTCTTGATCCTATCTTGCAAGTCTATAGTCACCTATTATGTGTTATGATCAATTAACCCCGAAGTGACAATAATCAGGATACTTACCGGTGATGACCGTAGTTTGAGGAGTTCATGTATTCACTATGTGTTAATGCTTTGTTCCGGTACTTTATTAAAAGGAGGCTTTAATATCCCTTAGTTTCCGTAAGGACCCCGCTGCCACGGGAGGGTAGGACAAAAGATGTCATGCAAGTTCTTTTCCATAAGCATGCATGACTATATTCGGAACACATGCCTACATTACATTGATGAACTGGAGCTAGTTCTGTGTCACCCTAGGTTATGACTGTTACATGATGAACCGCATCCGGCATAATTCTCCATCACCGATCCATTGCCTACGAGCTTTCCATATATTTTTCTTCGCTTATTTACTTTCCCGTTGCTATTCCTATCATCACTACAAAATACCAAAAACATTACTTTTACTACTGTTACATTTTGCTACCATTACCACTACTATCATATTACTTTGCTGCAGATACTAAGTTTCCAGGTGTGGTTGAATTGACAACTCAGCTGCTAACACTTGAGAATATTCTTTGGCTCCCCTGGTGTCGAATCAATAAATTTGGGTTGAATATTTTACCCTAGAAAACTGTTGTGATCCCCTATACTTGTGGGTTATCAAGATTATTTTCTGGCGCCGTTGCCGGGGAGCATAGCTCTATTCTTTGAGTCACTTGGGATTTATATCTGCTTATCATTATGAAGAACTGGAAAGATCCGAGAACTAAGATTTATCCCTTAACTACGAGGGGAGGTAAAGAACTGCCATCTAGCTCTGCACTTGATTCACCTTCTGTTTTAAGTAAGCTTGCAACACCTAAACCTGCTTCTGCTATTCATTCTGATATGTCGCATGTTATTGATGATGCCACTTCTGCTATACATGATACTTATGATGAAACTACTTCTATGCTTGATACTACTGTGCCACTTGGTGAATTTCTTGATAAACAACTTGCTAGGGCTAGAGAGATTGAAAATATTGAATCTGATAATACTGATGAAATTGATGAAGAAGACTTGCATGTTATTCCTGAGGGTTATGTTTTTGATAAAGAAGCTTCTTTAGCTATTTTAGCTTGCAAAGATAGATACGAACTCAAGAGGTTATTAGCTAAATGGAATAAGCAATCTCTAAATGCTAGGATGAAACCTGCCCCTGCTTTTGCTACTTCACCTATCTATGTTACCGATAAGGATTATGAATTCTCTATTGATCCTGATATAATTACTTTGGTTGAATCTGATCCTTTTCATGGCTATGAATCTGAAACTGTTGCAGCACATCTTACTAAATTAAATGATATAGCTACCCTGTTCACTAATGATGAGAGAACTCGCTACTTTTATATCCTTAAAATATTTCTGTTCTCATTAAAGGGTGATGCTAAGATATAGTTTAATTCTCTTGATCCTGGTTGTGTGCGTAGTCCCCAGGATATGATTTATTACTTCTCTGCTAAATATTTCCCTGCTCATAAGAAACAAGCTGCCTTAAGGGATATATATAATTTTGTGCAAATTGAAGAAGAGAGTCTCCCACAAGCTTTGGGGAGGCTTCTCCAATTACTTAATGCTTTGCCTAATCATCCTCTTAAGAAAAATGAAATACTTGATATCTTTTATAATGGACTAACCGATGCCTCCAGAGATTACCTGGATAGTTGTGCTGGTTCTGTTTTTAGGGAAAGAACACCAGATGAAGCTGAAATTCTATTGAATAATATGTTGACAAATGAAAATAATTGGACACCTCCGGAGCCAATTCCTGAGCCTATTCCTAAACCAACTCCGAAGAAGAGGGGTATTCTATTTCTCAGTCGTGAAGATATGCAAGAGGCAGAGAAATCTATGAAAGAAAAAGGTATTAAAGCTGAAGATATTAAGAATTTACCTCCTATTGAAGAAATACATGGTCTTAATTTACCGCCCGTTGAAGAAACATATGATCTTAATCCATTACCTATTGAAGAAACTTATGGTCTTGATAACCCGACACAGGTAGTAAAGGTAAATTCTCTCTATAGATATGATAAAACTGAAATCACATTTACTAAGTGATACGTCTCCGTCGTATCTATTTTTCCAAACACTTTTGCCCTTGTTTTGGACTCCAACTTGCATGATTTGAATGGAACTAACCCGGACTGACGTTGTTTTTAGCAGAATTACCATGGTGTTATTTATGTGCAGAAACAAACGTTCTCAGAATGACCTGAAACTTCACGGAGCAACTTTTTGGAAAATATAAAAAATACCTGCAAAAGATGAAGGCCAGGGGGCCCACCACCTGTCCACGAGGGTGGGGGCGCGCCTGCCCCCCTAGGGCGTGCCCCCCTACAGCGTGGGCTCCCTGGTGCCTCTCTGACTCCAACTCCAACTCTATATATTGTGTTTCGGGGAAATCAGAGAGAAGAATTCATCGTGTTTTACGATACGGAGCCGCCGCCAAGCCCTAAAACCTCTCGGGAGGGCTGATCTGGAGTCCGTTCGGGGCTCCGAAGAGGGGAATTCGTCGCCATCGTCATCATCAACCATCCTCCATCACCAATTTCATGATGCTCACCGCCGTGCATGAGTAATTCCATCGTAGGCTTGCTGGATGGTGATGGGTTGGATGGGATTTATCATGTAATCGAGTTAGTTTTGTTAGGGTTTGATCCCTAGTATCCACTATGTTCTGAGATTGATGTTGCTATGACTTTGCTATGCTTAATGCTTGTCACTAGGGCCCGAGTGCCATGATTTCAGATCTGAACCTATTATGTTTTCATCAATATATGAGAGTTCTTGATCCTATCTTGCAAGTCTATAGTCACCTATTATGTGTTATGATCCGTTAACCCCGAAGTGACAATAATCGGGATACTTACTGATGACCCACAAGTATAGGGGATCTATCGTAGTCCTTTCAATAAGTAAGAGTATCAAACCCAATGAGGAGCAGAAGGAAATGATAAGCGGTTTTCCGCAAGGTATTCTCTGCAAGTACTGAAATAAGTGGCAACAGATAGTTTTGTGATAAGATAATTTGTAACGAGCAACAAGTAACAAAAGTAAATAAAGTGCAGCAAGGTGGCCCAATCCTTTTTGTAGCAAAGGACAAGCCTGGACAAACTCTTATATAAGAAAAAGCTCTCCCGAGGACACATGGGAATATCGTCAAGCTAGTTTTCATCACGTTCATATGATCCGCGTTCGGTACTTTGATAATTTGGCATGTGGGTGGACCGGTGCTTGGGTTCTGCTCTTACTTGAACAAGCATCCCACTTATGATTAACCTCTATTGCAAGCATCCGCAACTACAACAAAAGTATTAAGGTAAACCTAACCATAGCATGAAACATATGGATCCAAATCAGCCCCTTACGAAGCAACGTATAAACTAGGGTTTAAGCTTCTGTCACTCTAGCAACACATCATCTACTTATTACTTCCCAATGCCTTCCTCTAGGCCCAAATAATGGTGAAGTGTTATGTAGTCGACGTTCACATAACACCACTAGAGGCTAGACAACATACATCTCATCAAAATATCGAATGAATACCAAATTGACATGACTACTAATAGCAAGACTTCTCCCTTGTCCCCAGGAACAAACGTAATTACTCACAAAGCATATTCATGTTCATAATCAGAGGGGTAATAATATGCATAAAAGATCTGAACATATGTTCTTCCACCAATTAAACCAACTAGCATCAACTACAAGGAGTAATTAACACTACTAGCAACAATCCCGGACTTGGAGACAAGAATTAGATACAAGAGATGAACTAGGGTTTTGAGATGAGATGGTGCTAATGAAGATGTTGATGGAGATTACCCTCTCGCGATGAGAGGAGCGTTGGTGATGACGATGGCGATGATTTCCCCCTCCGGGGTGGAGTTTCATCCCGAAAGGTTGCTTCTTGTTTTTTTCTCGACGAAAGACTTCATATAGGAGAAGATGGTCATCGGAGAGCCACCAGGGGGCCCACGAGGTAGGGGGGCGCGCCCTAGGGGGGCGCCCCCACCCTCATGGACATGGTGTGGGGCCCCTGGTCTTCATCTTTGGTGAGGGTTTTCATTATTTATTATAAGGTATTCCGTGGAGTTTGAGGACTTTTGGAGTTGTGCAGAATAGGTCTATAATATTTGCTCCTTTTCTAGCCCAGAATTCCAGCTGCTGGCATTCTCCCTCCTTATGTAAACCTTGTAAAATAAGGAAGAATAGCCATAAGTATTGTGACATAATGTGAAATAACTGCTCATAATGGGACGTGGAGTAACAGGTCACGAGCACATATGTGCCTGATATCTTCTCCGTTCGTTAATGCATGGGGATGTGGGCCAATAGTTTATACGGTGCGTTAAAGGGCTGGTGGTAAAAGAGAACTGTAGTGAAATACGTATGGGTCAGAGGCCATTCATGGGCCAGGCTAGCGGCGTGGGCGGATGGGTTTCTGGATGACCGTCACCGCCGATGAGGTGAGCCGTGGATCATCTTTCTCTATTTCTGTCTGATCCGTAGCTCGGAAAAGTGCTTTCGGTCAAAGGGCGAGTCTGTTCTTCCCCAAACGCGTCTGCCATTTTTGAACTTCAAAATCAAGGGAGTGAGGGAGTGGAGGCCGACGGTGATGGAATTCCTCAAGCAACCAATCAGGAGGTATGTCGATCCGATGCTATTAATCGACCTTATGCATTTTCCAGTGTCGAGTTCCGGCAGTTAAGCTTTTGTGATTTGTCCCTCCCAGTTCCACTCTGATTGAGGAGGTTGGGGAGAGTCTAGTGCCGGAAGGGACGCCGACACATGGCACCAGGTGGACAATGGTCGAGGTGGCGCTAAACGAGGCCACGGGTGTGACCGTCAAAAGGGTGGATCTGCGGCGTGGCTACAACAGCAGCAGTGAGAAGGGGCAGCTCGCCTCCCACTTATGAGCTGTCGACGGGGAAGATGAATCCCCAGGCTCCTGGTTGGAACCAGGGGCGGAGCCAGAAAATTTGGCCATTGGGTTCACTCATTCACTCTTTATGAGAACTTGATACTCCCTCCGTCCTATAATGTAAGACGTTTTTTGACACTACACATTATGAGGCGGGGAAGAACTAATATATGAGATAAATGGCTAATTGCAACAAAAAGTATAGTACCCATAAACAACATAATGGAAAGAAATATACTCTGTTGCATCCAAAACTGAAGAGTGCAAGACAAACCTACGCCTAATGGGTGACCTTGATATGCCTTATTAGATATCTGGATCTGATGACCGAGTTCTCTTCAAATGATACCGTTCGATAGCCGAGATACATCACAAAGTCCATGGCGAAACACTAGGGCAAAAAAATAAATCACACTAGGCAATTAGGCTAGATAGAACATATACTATAATAAAGGGAAGATGTGGCAAGGTAATCACCACAATTTTTGAGCTACAGTTGTCGTTGTGGATCCAGAGCGGCCTGCTTGCCACGGTGTGCTGTGGCCGAGGCACCGAGCAACACGAATATAAGAGAGTCGAGCAGGAGAGATGCGACTTGGAAAACGAACGAATGAGGGGCGAGGTGTTCTGCTGCGTGCGTTTTCTGTTAGGCTAATCAGGGTTTAGGTCTGGGAATGGACTCATTGACATTTGCTTATGGGCTTTTAGGCCCTTTATTTAGCTATATCCACGTGAGGCCCTTTATTTGATGGGGTTAGCGATCACCTTTTACTGGGTTCATTTTTTTAGAAAAGGAGGATGACCCCCGGCCTCTGCATCTGAGTGATGCATACGGCCATTTTATTAATTAAATTATTCTCACAAGACCTTACAAAGTAATACAACAGTAAGACTAAAGCCGCCGTCTAAGCACCTCTATCCAACTGATGAAGGGGCGCAGATAGCCTGGGCCTAATACCAAACAGACATCGCAGCCAAACCTAACATCTAAGACCTGAGAACCCATCCAGGATGCCTGCCGGGTATGGGTCTCACCGGTCCGGCGTGCACTCAGATGCCGCCGCTGCCAACTACCACTGCTCCATCTTCAGAACTGTACTGATGCATCAACCTTGCTCGGTCTAGCTATCGTCGATGCCACCACGGTGCCAAACGGCACCTCCTCCCTGCGCGCAAATAGCTGAGCACGTCGCAGTCGCCACTGATACACCTCAGCGCCATGCTGCCAGGTATCACCAGCCGACATAGCTTGAAGTCCTTGGAAGATCTGTCGTGCGTAGCACCTGCCGACCAGGCATGACAAAGCGTAGCACCTGTCGGTCAGGCATGACTTGACATCACCACCGAAGCTCCGTGCAACACGAAGCCGCTCCACCTCCTGCCTCTGACATCCAACGCTGATCCGCAAATGATGCTCCCAAGAGAGAAACGACACCGCAGTGCCGCCATCGTCCGATCTGGAACACCAGATCCTAGGGTTTCCCCTGGAGCAGCACGAGTGGGTCGACAATAGTTACACGACAATGCCTTCATCAAGGTAACGGCGAGAACGCCGCCATCACGTGTTGTCGGTTCGGTTTTCACCGGCAACCATGTCTCCCCTACTCGCCGCCGGGACAAGATGATGGATCTCGAGATCTGATCACCAAGCCTCTAGTCGGCCATCTTGGGAAGAAGATGACCACCACGTCCACCAGTGTCACCATGTCAGGCACGCGTCGCCGCCGGCACCCCCATGGTGCCTAGAGGCCGACAAGCCCCGACGAAACCCCTGCCTCGCCAGCCGCCACGGCCCAGACCCCGGCACCACCAGATCCAGATCGGATCGGGGTCCAGGTCCCCAAGCTGCAACCGCCGTGGAGGCAGCACCACTGGACGGTGCCTAGCCCTCCAGCCCGCCGCCGAGTCATCGCCGGAGCTCCGCCGCGCCACGCCGCCAAGCCGCCGCCGGGATACCTCGCGCCGCCGCCAGAGAAGCCACAGCCGCCGCGCGTTGGAGAGGCCTGAAGCCGCAGCTGCACCGCCGCCAGGCAGGGGCGCCGCCACCCAGCACGCCCTCTGCCGCGCCGCTGGGCCCCGCCTAGCCCAGCGCCGTCTCGCACCGCGCCGTCCCGCGTCGGACGCCAACCGCGAGGAGAGGGGCAAGATCCCCGCCGCCACCAACGCCGGCCGGTCTTTGCCCGGCGGCGCTGTGCGGTGGCGGCGGGGGGAGAGAGATCGACGAGGGAGGACGAGGGGCGGCGGCTAGGGTTTCCCTCGAGGACGCTCGCGGGAGCGGCTCGGGGGTCCGAGGGAGTCTCAATTGGTATCGAAATAAGTACCTACATGCACGTACCGGCCAAATTCCATTGGGTTCACTTGAACCCAATGCTTATATGTTGGCTCCGCCACTGGTTGGAACAAGAGGTCAGTGTCTTGGCGATAACATTAAATTCAGCATTCATAGGAAGATTTTCAGTACTATATTTCCATGCTTTGTAAGGTCAGTTTGGTTGAATTTCCGGTGAAGTACTCCATGGTGCGAGACGAATTGGTGTGCAAACTATCTGTTATGAATTGAAGCTAAACTCAGCATTGCCATGAAGATTTACAGTACTATGTTTTCATGTTTTCTAAGGTCATACCGTTTGGTTGAATTTCTGCCGGGAGTACTCCATGGTGTGACAGGAATTAGCGTGCAAACTGACTGTTCTGAATTGAAGTTAAATTCAACATTGCTATGAAGATTTACAGTACTATGTTTTCATGCTTTGTAAGGTCATACAGTTTGGTTGAATTTTTGTTGGGAGTACACCATGGTTTGACAAGAATTAGTGTGCAAACTGTCTGTTTTAAACGGCTAATTTTCTCGCAGTTCAGTAGTTTCATGTGCAACTTGATATTCAGTGGGTTAAATTGTTTGACACAATCATAGTAACTGCATTTAGGTTGAGGATTGGAGCCTCTGCCCGAAGCTTGACACCTTGCCCAACCCGCATAAGCGCTTTTGAGAAGGTCGTGAGTGTGTACGTAGAAAACCCAATTGAAGATGAGCCGTGGCTCGTAATTTGGATGGACTAAGAGGTGCGTTCCATAGTTGAACGAGCCCGATGCATTACAGTTAAGTTGCAGAAACCATAGAATGCCTGATAGTGTTGTTAGCTTTGCATCACTCGCTCTGGCAAAATTCAAAAGTGTACTCAGTGTCTTGCTAGTGTTTCTGTGTTGAAATCATATGAACCGCCAGTTCTTTGCTGGAGTAAATAATAAGACAAACAGTGGGTAGGGGATAAAACATAATCCCAGGATATGGGAAAAACATGGAATAAATAAAATAGGGGTCGTGGTATTAACCTAATCCACCTGCAATAAGAACCTGTATTGATTTTGTGGCAACACACTCTCATTGCTTGGCTGACCACGTGTAAACTAGTTCCATGATTTACCGCAGAGCAATACAATTGGGATTGTTAGGTAAACAAGAACGAATGTATCACTAGACGAAGAAATGACCTTGCCGTATGGTAGTTTAATTTTGTCTGAGACTACTCCTGTTGAGAAAGTAAAATTATTGGATGCTTAATAATGTACTCCCTCCGTCCCAAAATAAGTGTCTTAAATTTGTAATTGCTTTATTACAAAATTGTACTAAGCTTGAGACAGTTATTTTAGGACGGAGGGAGTATGGACTCTGTAGTTTAATTTTATCTGAATCACTTAGTGCTGAGAGCTGGTAATATTTGCAGGGTGAGTATAGATGCAGCGTCGCCTTGCAGGGCGTCTGTGGGCTTGGCTAGTGACTGCCTTCGAGGAAGTGGTGAAGGGTTTTACAGAGAACCCTCAAAAATGTGATTGCGCCGACACTAGGGACAAGTTTCGACTCACTCGGGGAGGCGGATGATTTTTACAACTTGTATTCTTGGGAAGAAATATTTCAGAATAAGATATGGGCAGAGCGGGCTGAATGTTGAGAGAACGAAATGCATGCAGAAAATTGTGTGTGCCTGCTCGGTAAGCACTAATTAGTCCAGTGACAAGTTTTGTTAGCAGTTGATGCTTTGTTTTCCATTGGATGTATTATTTTTATTTTGCAAACGCTGGTCTGATTTGTAATAATTGACCCAATGTTCAAGGTAAAGCTAGAGTCAAGAATACTAGATCCTATCGCTGTGAGTGTCCTGTGTCGATAAGATTGCCTAGAACAGAGGGCAATGGATGGTACAGCTCTGAACACAGGGAGAAGCACAATCACTCGCTGTTGCCGAATTTTGGAGAGACGATTCACTGGTCATCTCACAAAGCACATCTATGTGTTTTCCCGAGACCTGATCAAGCAATCGAGACAGAACAACGTCAACCTTGCCAAGGTGTACATCATTATCAGGAGTCTTTTTTGGATTAATCGAGAATGTGTGATTGTTATCTGGGCGGTCGAGTACAGCGTCGGGATGTCATGCATTCAATTCCTGGTCCACATACGGGTTCGGTTTTATTAGCGGAAATGCCGATGTATGTATGGTACGAACCTTAAAACGCCCGGATGAACATAAAGGTATGGCAGTACACATACTTGCAATTCTTGCTAGTGCTCTTAGAAGAAAGGGATAGTGTTTACTGGTAGAACTTGACAAGAATTAGAACGGTAACTTGTTGAGTCAGGCAGTGATGTAAAAAAAAGATTCGAAAAGGGAGGATTCCCCGGCCTCTGCATCAAAACGATGCATATAACCACATTTATTAAAAAGAGTAAATAAGGTTAAACAAGGTCTTAAAGTCGGTAGACAAAAGGAGCGGCAAGCTCACACAGAGCCTCAATGCCAAAACAGAAAGCCTAACAAGCCACAACCGGCTGGCAAATTAACAGATAGGTAAACTAATCCCCTATCCTATTACATGACCGCCATCCAAACCGGTTGAAGATATCCCGCGCTACCATCTCCCACCGGACAGATCCAGTAACCAAACGCTCCCTGGCCTCCGTCGGAGTGAGTAAGGATCACATACGGATCAGCGCAGTAGTCCGGAATAAAACCTGCAAAAAATGAATAGTTGTTGTTCTGTTAAAAGCCAAATCATTTCTGCAGTTCCAAATTGCCCATAACAACGCACAAACTCCTACACGAATGTGTCTAGCTGTTTCGGAGTCTATCCCAGCAAGCCACGTCCCGAATAACGTGTTGACCAAAGTCGGGGGAGTAATGTTAAAGGCAATTTGCACAGAGCGCCACAAGCCTCGTGCCAACGGGCAGTCAAAGAAGAGGTGCTTGATGGTCTCCTCCCAATCACAGAAACTACACATAGTAGAACCTGTCCAGTTACGCTTAACTAGATTGTACTTTGTTAAAATTACTTGTTTATGTACAAACCACATAAACACTTTAATCTTTAAGGGGACCTTAACTTTCCAAACCTTTTTGGAACTAGGAATCACACTTGAGTTAATGATATCAATATACATCGATTTAACTGTGAACTCCCCAGATCTAGTAAGCTTCCACCACAACTGATCGGGCTGAGGATTTAACTGAACCCCCATCAATCTCCGACCAAGTGAAGCCATGCTTCCCATCGGTCATCCACAAGCACCCTCCTAAACTGAATGTTGAGCGGAATGGACTGCAGAACCGTGGCAACAAGAGCCTCACGGCGCTGAACAATATGATAAAGGGACGGATACTGGGTCACCAAAGGCGCGTCGCCAAGCCACGTATCCTCCCAAAATCGAGTGTCACTACCATTACCGACAATACACCTAGTTCTGTTAAAGAAGGTAGCTTTGATTCTCATGAGCCCCTTCCAGAACGGCGAATCAGTTGATCTCATAGTGACCTGGGACAGGGTCTTGGACTGTAAATATTTACTACGTAAGATCTGCGCCCAAGTTGCCTCCGTCTCAAGTGCCAACTTATACAGCCACTTACTGAGCAGACATCTATTCTTGACTTCTAGATTTTCAATACCAAGCCCCCCCTGGTCCTTTGGTCGACAGATAATATCCCATTTGGTCAGTCGGTATTTTCTCTTAAGTTCATCACTCTGCCAAAAGAATCGGGATCGATAGAAGTCCAGCCGTTTCCTAACCCCAACTGGGACCTCAAAGAAGGATAAGAGGAATATAGGTAAACTCGTGAGCACCGAGTTAATAAGGATCAACCGGCCTCCATAAGACATGAGTTTTCCCTTCCAGCAACTCAGTTTCTTCTCAAACCGATCCTCTATGCACTTCCACTCGCTGTTTGTTAGCTTACGATGGTGAATGGGAATACCTAGATACATAAAAGGTAGAGCCCCAACTTCACAACCAAACAATTGTCTATATGCCTCTTGTTCATCTTTGGCTCTACCAAAGCAGAACAGCTCGCTTTTATAGAAATTAATCTTAAGCCCCGTCAATTGTTCAAATAAGCATAACACTAACTTCATGTTTCTCGCTTTGGCCAAATCGTGTTCCATAAAGCAGTGATGTAATTTTAGGTAGTGTGATTAGCTATTTGCTCATTAGTTAGCGAGTCAGTTCCCTTGTACCAAAAACTATATGGAGTTTGCGCTGAAGATGCAGACTAGAAGTGTACTACACTCTGAATTACACTGGGTGTGTCCAGAAAAAATGCACCTGCAGCATACATTACCGATTCCTGGTGGTACCTTGTGCATTGGAAAAGTTGTGTTTTAGCAACAAATTCGTATTGTAAAAATGTCTTGCCTTGAGCAATGCAGCCCATGCCATGGGATGGTTGATTTGAACAATAGTATCTTAAGCAATTAGTGTCATGCAGGTGAAATGACTCAAGTCAGCTTGCCATACAGCAAGGATGGCCTAATTACATGACTGCTGTGGATTATGGATGTAGTTCGATATGAAGTGACAAATTGGAGATTTGATTTGAAATTACTTGTAGAGTATGAGTGGTATGTAAATTCAGAATTTGGTCTGCACTCTGCAGTACACATGAATGATTTGTGGCGGCCTTGCTGATTGAGAAGTTGGGGCACAAAAATGCAAACGGAAACATTATGTACTCCAGAAGAATCAATTTTGGTGGTTACGATGGCTTTAGAATAACTGCTCCGGCCAGGTTAATAATAATACAAACACTAATATGAATGATTATGTGCTCCACACAGCTTAGTATGGTTACGATGGCTTTACTCTCGCCAGATTAATCTCCTCTGTGCCGGCGGATGAGGAAGAGGTGAATCATGTAGGGGAAAGCTGGTGGCTGCAACTGGGATACAATAAACACCGTTAGTCCAGAATCTCGAGTTGTGACGGCTCGTGTCGTCAAAGGACTTCCGAGCCGGCCTAGGAGCACGAAACAACATCATATTTATTACTCATTAGATGTGGGCCATGGGTCCAGCTAAAAAAAGATACTGACAGAATACCAGGGCCTATACGTGCGGTGGTGAGAATCTCCTAGCGATTGAACGAAAGAGATAACGAGCATACATGTGCTCGAGCTCAGAAGAGCACTTCCGCCCATAATGCAATAAATATCGATATAAAAGCATGATGCAAAATGTACATATCAACTCCCCCAAGCTTAGACCTCGCCTGTCCTCAAGCGAAAGCCGATAACAATAAATATGTCCCCATGTTTAGAGGTAGAGGCGTCGATAAAAATAAAATACGGACATGAAGGCATCACGATTATTCTCATAACAACAACATATATAGATATTGTCATATGATTACTTATGTTCAAGTGATGATCTATTCACAATGCAAAAGTATGAATCAGAAACCTTATTGAGAACCAACAAACTATAACCTCAGTCATTGAAGCAATTGCAATTTATCATAACATCAGAAAGAGTCTATGTCAGAGCTAAAAAACAAGTCCACATACTCAACTATCATCTAGTCCTTCATAATTGCTAACACTCACGCAATACTTGTGGTTACGGAGTTTTAATCGGACACAGAGAAAGATAGGGGCTTATAGTTTCGCCCCAACCTTTTACCTCGAGGGTAATGTCAACAATAATAACTCATGCCCCCCTACATCCAATTAGATATATATATCAGGTTCTTTCCAACATGCTGGGCTTTGCCAAAGGATAAAATGAAAAAGGAAAGGTGAAGATCATCATGACACTTGCATAAGGTAGAAGATAATAATAAAAGATAGGACCTTTGCAGAGGGAAGAAGAGGTTGCCATGCGCTTTCATGGTTGGATGCACAAAATCTTAATGTGAAAGAACGTCACTTTATATTACCCCTTGTGATATGAACCTTTATTATGCAGTCTGTCGCTTTTATTACTTCCACATCACAAGATCGTATAAAGCTTATTTCTCCCACACTAATCATACATATTTAGAGCAATTTTTATTGCTTTGCACCGATGACAACTTACTTGAAGGATCTTATTCAATCCATAGGTAGATATGGTGGACTCTCATGGCAAAACTGGTTTAAGGGTATTTGGAAGCACAAGTAGTATCTCTACTTGGTGCTGAGAATTTGGCTAGCATGAGGGGGAAAGGCAAGCTCAACATGTTGGATGATCCATGACAACATACTTTATCTCAGATATAAGAAAACATAACCCATTACGTTGTCTTCCTTGTCCAACGTCAACTCTTTAGCATGTCATATTTTGATGAGTGCTCCCAATCATAAAAGATGTCAATAATAGTATATTTATATGTGAAACCTCTCTTTCCTTATTACTTCCTATTAATTGCAACGATGACCAAAGCTATGTCTGCCAACTCCCAACAACTTTTAATCATCACACTCTTTCTATGTGAAGTCATTACTATCAACAAGATCAATATGAACTTTTGTTTCTTCTTATTCTTTTTCTCTTTTCTTTTATTCACCCAATATCATAGCAAGAAAATCAAGCCCTTGACTCAACACTAATCTTTATTATATAGCTCACGGACTCGATTACAAAGAGAGACCATAAGGCAAAACTCAAAACTAGATCATGCCGTAAACTTTATTCTACTAGATCAAAATACTACTAATAGGATCGAACTAAGGAAAACGGTAAATATAGGAGTTGTAATTGTGAACGATATCGGGGCACCTCCCCCAAGCTTGGCGGTTGCCAAGGGGAGTGCCCATACCCATGTTATTATATCTCCTTCTTTGTTGTTGGTGAAATATTCTTGGCGATGATTCCTCTCAGGATACGATTCTCCTCCTCGATCGTGTTGACTTGCTTCTTGAGGTCCATTGTTTCCTTATGAAGCTTTCCTGTGACGGCTAAAGCTCCTTGCACCCAAGGGCGTTTCATACCTGCAGGAGAACAAGTGACACTCCTCTTCATATTTTCATAAGAAAGAAATCTAACATTGGAAGGGATAACCGAGTTTGGAATAGCTGAGCTCTGTAGTTCCCCCATCGTGAACCCAGCTCGGAAGCGAGAGGTGACTTCTTGATCCTCCATGGCATCTACCCTCATTAAGCCAGCCTCCATCTCTTCCTCCGTTGCTGGCCCAAAGTGGTCAGGGTCACTGTTTGCTCTTTGTTCCGGTGCCGGATTAGATACCCGGCTCTCCCCGACTGACTCTTGAGAAGACATCTTGCTCTAATCTGCAGCAGCAACAGCTCAAAACAAAAACAGAGGATATTTGCATGATATGGGAGTCAAAACCTTCGGGAGAATATATAGTGAATTTTTACCGACCAAAATATGTATCGTGCAGGAAAATGGAGTCCAGAAGGCACACAAGGTGCTCACGAGGTAGGGGGCGCGCCCAGGGGGGTAGGGCGCGCCCTCCATGAAGGAAATATGCCCTAGAGGCAATAATAAAGTTATTATTTATTTCCTTATTTCATGATAAATGTTTATTATTCATGCTATAATTGTATTAACCGGAAACATAATACATGTGTGAGTACATAGACAAACAAAGTGTCACTAGTATGCCTCTACTTGACTAGCCCGTTAATCAAAGATGGTTATGTTTCCTAACCATGAACAATGAGTTGTTATTTGATTAACGGGATCACATCATTAAGAGAATGATCTGATTGACATGACCCATTCCATTAGCTTAGCACCCGACCGTTTAGTATGTTGCTATTGCTTTCTTCATGACTTATACATGTTCCTATAACTATGAGATTATGCAACTCCCGTTTACCGGAGGAACACTTTGGGTACTACCAAACGTCACAACGTAACTGGGTGATTATAAAGGAGTACTACAGGTGTCTCCAAAGGTACATGTTGGGTTGGCGTATTTCAATATTAGGTTTTGTCACTCCGATTGTCGGAGAGGTATCTCTGGGCCCTCTCGGTAATACACATCACTTAAGCCTTGCAAGCATTGCAACTAAATGAGTTAGTTGCAGGATGATGTATTACAGAACGAGCAAAGAGACTTGCCGGTAACGAGATTGAACTAGGTATTGGAATACCGACGATCGAATCTCGGGCAAGTAACATACCGATGACAAAGGGAACAACGTATGTTGTTATGCGGTCTGACCGATAAAGATCTTCGTAGAATATGTAGGAGCCAATATGGGCATCCAGGTCCCGCTATTGGTTATTGACCGGAGACGTGTCTCGGTCATGTCTACATTGTTCTCGAACCCATAGGGTCCGCACGCTTAAGGTTATGATGATAGTTATATTATGAGTTTATGCATTTTGATGTACCGAAGGTTGTTCGGAGTCCCGATGTGATCACGGACATGACGAGGAGTCTCAAAATGGTCGAGACATAAAGATTGATATATTGGAAGCCTATGTTTGGACCCGGGTGAAATCGGGATTTTACCGGAGTACCGGGAGGTTACCGGAACCCCCCCGGGAGCTAAATGGGCCATGATGGGCCTTAGTGGAAAAGAGAAGGGGCTGCCCAAGATGGGTTGCGCGCCTCCCTCCCTCCCCTAGTCCTATTAGGACAAGGAGAGGTGGCCGTCCCCCCCTCTCTCTTTTCCCCCCTCCGTGAATCCTATTCCAACTAGGATTGGGGGGGGGGGGAATCCTACTCCCAGAGGGAGTAGGACTCTCCTGGCGCGCCTCCTTTGGCCGGCCAGCCTCCCCCCTCTAGTCCTTTATATACTGAGGCAGAGGCACCCTAGAACACACAAGTTGATCCACGTGATCTATTCCTTAACCGTGTGCGGTGCCCCCAGCCACCATAATCCTCGATAATACTGTAGCGGAGTTTAGGCGAAGCCCTGCTGCTGTAGTACATCAAGATCGTCACCACGCCGTCGTGTTGACGGAACTCTTCCCCGACACTTTGCTGGATCGGAGTCCGGGGATCGTCATCGAGCTGAACGTGTGCTCGAACTCGGAGGTGCCGTAGTTTCGGTGCTTGATCGGTCAGATCGAGAAGACGTACGACTACTTCCTCTTCGTTGCGTCAACGCTTCCGCAGTCGGTCTGCGTGGGTACGTAGACAACACTCTCCCCTCTCGTTGCTATGCATCACATGATCTTGCGTGTGCGTAGGAATTTTTTTGAAATTACTACGAAACCCAACAGTGGTATCAGAGCCTAGGTTTATGTGTTGATGTTATATGCATGAGTAGAACACAAGTGAGTTGTGGGCGATATAAGTCATACTGCTTACCAGCATGTCATACTTTGGTTCGGCGGTATTGTTGGATGAAGCGGCCCGGACCGACATTACGCGTACGCTTACGCGAGACCGGTTCTCCCAACGTGCTTTGCACAAAGGTGGCTAGCAGGTGACAGTTTCTCCAACTTTAGTTGAACCGAATGTGGCTACGCCCGGTCCTTGCGAAGGTTAAAACAGCACCAACTTGACAAACTATCGTTGTGGTTTTGATGCGTAGGTAAGATTGGTTCTTGCTTAAGCCCGTAACAGCCACGTAAAACTTGCAACAACAAAGTAGAGGACGTCTAACTTGTTTTTGCAGGGCATGTTGTGATGTGATATGGTCAAGACGTGATGAGATATAAGTTGTTGTATGAGATGATCATGTTTTGTTGAAGTTATCGGCAACTGGCAAAATCCTTATGGTTGTCTCTCGATTGCATAAGATGCAAGCGCCCAATAACTGCTTTACTTTATTGCTATGCGATAGCAATAGTTGCAAGAGCAATTGTTGGCGAGACGACCACGTGACGACACATTGATATAGATCAAGATGATGGAGATCATGGTGTCAAGCCGGTGACGATAGAGATCATAACAGTACTTTGGAGATGGAAATCAAAGGCGCAAGATGATGATGGCCATATCATGTCACATATTTTGATTGCATATGATGTTTATCTTTTATACATCTTATTTTGCTTAGTTTGACGGTAGCATTTTAAGATGATCTCTCACTAATTATCAAGAAGTGTTCTCCCTGAGTATGCACCGTTGCGAAAGTTCTTCGTGCTGAGACACCACGTGATGATCGGGTGTGATAGGTTCTACGTTCAAATACAACGGGTGCAAAACAGTTGCACACACAGAATACTTAGGTTATACTTGACGAGCCAAGCATATATAGATATGGCCTCGGAACACGGAGACCGAAAGGTCGAGCGTGAATCATATAGTAGATATGATCAACATAGTGATGTTCACCAATGAAACTACTCCATCTCACGTGATGATCGGACATGGTTTAGTTGATTTGGATCACGTGATCACTTAGAGGATTAGAGGGATGTCTATCTAAGTGGGAGTTCTTAAGTAATATGATTAATTGAACTTAAATTTATCATGAACTTAGTCCTGGTAGTATTTTGCAAATTATGTTATAGATCAATAGCTCGCGTTGTTGCTTCCCTATGTTTATTTTGATATGTTCCTAGAGAAAATTGTGTTGAAAGATGTTAGTAGCAATGATGTGGATTGGATCCGTGATCTGAGGTTTATCCTCATTGCCGCACAGAAGAATTATGTCCTTGATGCACCGCTAGGTGACGGACCTATTGCAGGAGTAGATGCAGACGTTATGAGCGTTTGGCCAGCTCAATATGATGACTACTTGATAGTTTAGTGCACCATGCTTAATGACTTAGAATCGGGACTTCAAAGACGTTTTGAACGTCATGGAGCATATGAGATGTTCCAGGAGTTGAAGTTAATATTTCAAGCAAATACCCGAGTTGAGAGATATGAAAGTCTCCAACAAGTTCTATAGCTAAAAGATGGAGGAGAATCGCTCAACTAGTGAGCATGTGCTCAGATTGTCTGAGTACTACAATCGCTTGAATCAAGTGGGAGTTTATCTTCCAGATAAGATAGTGATTGACAGAATTCTCTAGTCACCATCACCAAGTTAGTAGAACTTCGTGATGAACTATGATATGCAAGGGATAACGGAAACGATTCCCAAGCTCTTCGTAATGCCGAAATTGACGAAGGTAGAAATCGAGAAAAACATCAAGTGTTGATGGTAGACAAGACCACTAGTTTCAAGAAAAGGGCAGAGGGAAGAAGGGGAACTTCAAGAAGAACAACAAGCAAGTTGCTGCTCAAGTGAAGAAGCCCAAGTCTGGTCCTAAGCCCGAGACTAAGTGTTTCTACTGCAAAGGGACTGGTCACTGGAAGCGGAACTACCCCAAGTGATTGGCAGATAAGAAGGATGGCAAAGTGAACATAAGTATATTTGATATACATGTTATTGATGTGTACTTTACTAGTGTTTATAGCAACCCCTTAGTATTTGATACTAGTTCAGTTGCTAAGATTAGTAACTCGAAACAGGAGTTGCAGAATAAACAGAGACTAGTTAAGGGTGAAGTGACGATGTGTGTTGGAAGTGGTTCCAAGATTGATATGATCATCATCACACACTCCCTATACTTTCAGGATTAGTGTTGAACCTGAATAAGTGTTATTTGGTGTTTGCGTTAAGCATGAATATGATTTGATCATGTTTATTGTAATACGGTTATTCATTTAAGTAAGAGAATAAATTGTTGTTCTGTTTACATGAATAAAACCTTATATGGTTACACACCCAATGAAAATAGTTCATTGGATCTCGATCATAGTGATACACATAATCATAATATTGAAACCAAAAGATGCAAAGTTAATAATGATAGTGCAACTTGTTTGTAGCACTGCCGTTTAGGTCATATTGGTGTAAAGCGCATGAAGAAACTCCATGCTGATGGGATTTTGGAATCACTTGATGCTTGCGAACCATGCCTCATGGGCAAGATGACTAAGACTCCGTTCTCCGGAGCGAGCAACTGACTTATTGGAAATAATACATATTGATGTATGCGGTCCGATGAGTGTTAAGGCTCACGGCAAGTATCATTATTTTCTGAACTTCACAGATGATTTGAGCAGATATGGGAATATCTGCTTGATGAAACATAAGTCTGAAACATTTGAAAAGTTCAAAGAATTTCAGAGTGAAGTGGAAAATCATCGTGACAAGAAAATAAAAGTTCCTACGATATGATCGCAGAGGTAAAATATTTGAGTTACGAGTTTGGTCTTCAATTAAAACAATGTGAAATATTTTCACTACTCACGCCACCTGGAACACCATAGTGTAATGGTGTGTCCGAACGTCATAACCGTACTTTATTAGATATAGTGCGATCTATGATGTCTCTTACCGATCTACCACTATCGTTTTGGGGTTATGCATTAGAGACAGCTGCATTCACGTTAAATAGGGCACCATCTAAGTCCGTGAGACGACACAATCTGAACTGTGGTTTGGCAAGAAACCAAAGTTGTCGTTTCTTAAAGTTTGGGGTTGTGATGCTTATATGAAAAAGTTTCATCCTAATAAGCTCAAACCCAAATCGGAGAAATATGTCTTCATAGGATACCCAAAGGAGACTATTGGGTACACCTTCTATCACAAATCCAAAGGCAAGACTTTTGTTGCTAAATTCGGAGTTTTTCTAGAGAAGGAGTTTCTCTCGAAAGAAGTGAGTGGGAGGAAAGTAGAACTTGATGAGGTAACTGTACCTGATCCCTTATTGGAAAGTAGTTCATCACAGAAATCTGTTCCTGTGACTACTACACCAATTAGTAAGGAAGCTAATGATGATGATCATGTAACTTCAGATCAAGTTACTACCAAATCTCGTAGGTAAACCAGAGTGAGATCCGCACCAGAGTGGTACGGTAATCCTGTTCTGGAAGTTATGTTACTAGACCATGACGAACCTATGAACTATGAGGAAGCGATGATGAGCCCAGATTCCGCAAAATGGCTTGAGGCCATGAAATTTGAGATGGGATCCATGTATGAGAACAAAGTATGGACTTTGGTTGACTTGCCCGATGATCGGCGAGCCATAGAAAATAAATGGATCTTCAAGAGGAAGACGGACGCTGATAGTAGTGTTACTATCTACAAAGCTAGAATTGTCGCAAAAAGGTTTTCGACAAGTTCAAGGTGTTGACTACGATGAGAGTTTCTCACTCGTATCTATGCTTAAGTCTGTCCGAATCATGTTAGCAATTGCCGCATTTTATGAAATCCGGCAAATGGATAAACAAAACAGCATTCCTTAATGGATTTATTAAAGAAGAGTTGTATATGATACAACCAGAAGAATTTGTCAATCTTAAAGGTACTAACAAAATGTGCAAACTCCAGCGATCCATCTATGGACTGGTGTAAGCATCTCGGAGTTGGAATATACGCTTTGATAAGTTGATCAAAGCATATAGTTTTATACATACTTGCAGTGAAGCCTGTATTTACAAGAAAGTGAGTGGGAGCACTACAGCATTTCTGATAAGTATATGTGTATGACATGTTGTTGATCGGAAATAATGTAGAATTATTCTGCAAAGCATAAAGGAGTGTTTTAAAAGAAGTTTTTCAAAGAAAGACATCGGTGAAGCTGCTTACATATTGAGCATCAAGATCTATAGAGATAGATCAAGACGCTTGATAAGTTTTTTCAATGAGTACATACCCTGACAAGATTTTGAATTAGTTCAAAATGGAGCAGTCAAAGAAAGAGTTCTTGCCTGTATTACAAGGTGTGAAGTTGAGTAAGACTCAAAGCCCGACCACGGCAGAAGATAGAAAGAGAATGAAAGTCATTCCCTATGCCTTGGCCATAGGTTCTATAAAGTATGCCATGCTGTATACCAGATCTATTGTATGCCCTACCACTGAGTTTGGCAAGGGAGTGCGATAGTGATCTAGGAGTAGATCACTGGACAGCGGTCAAAATTATCCTTAGTGGAATAAGGATATGTTTCTCGATTATGGAAGTGAAAAAAAAAGGGTTCGTCGTAAAGGGTTACGCCGATGCAAGTTTTGACACTAATCTAGATGACTCTAAGTCTCGGTCTAGATACATATTGAAAGTGGGAGCAATTAGCTAGAGTAGCTCCGTGCAGAGCATTGTTGACATAGAAATTCGCAAAATACTTACGGATCTGAATGTGACAGACCCGTTGACTAAAATTATCTCACAAGCAAAACATGATCACACCTTAGTACTCTTTGGGTGTTAATCACATAGTGATGTGAACTAGATTACTGACTCTAGTAAACCCTTTGGGTGTTGATCACATATCGATGTGAACTATGGGTGTTAATCACATGGTGATGTGAACTATTGCTGTTAAATCACATGGCGATGTGAACTAGATTATTGACTCTAGTGCAAGTGGGAGACTGAAGGAAATATGCCCTAGAGGTAATAATAAAGTTATTATTTATTTCCTTATTTCATGATAAATGTTTATTATTCATGCTAGAATTGTATTAACCGGAAACATAATACATGTGTGAGTACATAGACAAACAAAGTGTCACTAGTATGCCTCTACTTGACTAGCCCGTTAATCAAAGATGGTTATGTTTCCTAACCATGAACAATGAGGTGTTATTTGATTAACGGGATCACATCATTAAGAGAATGATCTGATTGACATGACCCATTCCATTAGCTTAGCACCCGATCATTTAGTATGTTGCTATTGCTTTCTTCATGACTTATACATGTTCCTATAACTATGAGATTATGCAACTCCCGTTTACCGGAGGAACACTTTGGGTACTACCAAACGTCACAACGTAACTGGGTGATTATAAAGGAGTACTACAGGTGTCTCCAAAGGTACATGTTGGGTTGGCGTATTTCGAGATTAGGTTTTGTCACTCCGATTGTCGGAGAGGTATCTCTGGGCCTTCTCGGCAATACACATCACTTAAGCCTTGCAAGCATTGCAACTAAATGAGTTAGTTGCAGGATGATGTATTACAGAACGAGTAAAGAGACTTGCCGGTAACGAGATTGAACTAGGTATTGGAATACCGAGATCAAATCTCGGGCAAGTAACATACCGATGACAAAGGGAACAACGTATGTTGTTATGCGGTCTGACCGATAAAGATCTTCGTAGAATATGTAGGAGCCAATATGGGCATCCAGGTCCCGCTATTGGTTATTGACCGGAGACGTGTCTCGGTCATGTCTACATTGTTCTCGAACCCGTAGGGTCCGCACGCTTAAGGTTACGATGACAGTTATATTATGAGTTTATGCATTTTGATGTACCGAAGGTTGTTCGGAGTCCCGATGTGATCACGGACATGATGAGGCGTCTCAAAATGGTCGAGACATAAAGATTGATATATTGGAAGCCTATGTTTGGACCCGGGTGAAATCGGGATTTTACCGGAGTACCGGGAGGTTACCGGAACCCCCCCGGGAGCTAAATGGGCCATGATGGGCCTTAGTGGAAAAGAGAAGGGGCTGCCCAAGATGGACTGCGCACCTCCCTCCCTCCCCTAGTCCTATTAGGACAAGGAGAGGTGCCCCCCCCTCTCTCTTTTCCCCCTCCGC